>NC_085871.1:11687739-11690239 GCF_034702125.1 Engraulis encrasicolus
CACACACACGGTGTGTGCATACAGTACGTGTGCCTATGTTAATGCAGGCTGGCATCAGGTGCCTGGGGGGACTACCAGTCCAGGATGAAGTAGACTTGCTTGCTAATGACTCATCTAATTGAGACACATGTCTGTGCTATTTCCCAAACGCAGAAAAGATTGAGTGGCTTGCTACTGACCATCCACCTGCGAGCCTTGTGTTCATTCCTTGGTGCTGTGCTATTAAGTTATTGATTTAGTTTATGATTTGTTTTGTTAAAATTCAACTATGTTTATAGTGTTTGTTAAAATTCAACTATGTTTATAGTGTTGTATTGATTCCATGTATTGATTAAAGGTTGTATTAAAGAGGCCAAAAAATACATAAAGGCATCCCTATTTCTGATTTCTTTTTTAATAATAATAATAATTATTATTATTATTATTATTATTATTATTATTATAATCATTATTATTATTATTATTTCAACAAGCACTCAACAACACAATGTTACCCAAGCCACTTCTGTGTTTGCCAAACCTGCCCACATCATGGATTCATCGAAACCCAGCAACAACATCTTGCACAATTAAAGGGCTTTCCGTGACCAGTGTACTTGGGTGTGTAATATCCATCAACAGACTTAACACCTTCTCATTAGGAGAGAGAAGCTCGTGTGGTGATGTGGAAAAAAAACAAGCAGCCTACATACAAGTGGGAATAGAGTCAATAGACACTCAGCCACAGCTCTTCAGACAGGTGTCCCTGACAGAGAGAGTGAGATAGCAACAGAGAGAGAGACGGAGAGGGGAGGGAGGTTGAGAAAGAGGGATGGAGGATGGGAATTGATCCACTCTCAGATTTGCTCAACATCCACTGAGCGTGACAAGAGACCGGGAGAGAAGATGGGAGGTGTTACAATTGTGTCATGTGGGATTGTTGATCAGTCACTAGTATCGGAGAGAGGTGTGGGGCTGGGGGGTTGGGGGGGATGGGTAAAGAGGAGTTATTGTAGGGGAGGTAAGGCATACAGAATACAGAGAGGTCAGCTAAAAACACAAGAGGCTGGACTGGTGCTTTGCTTACGATGTGCATGCTGGGCAGTGTGAGTAGAGGGAGGATATACAGTAGGTGTGATGGGATGTGCATGTATTTATGCATGTTTTGTGTAATGGAAGGATTTGTATGCATGTTCCTATGTTTTTTTTTATGCTGTGAAGTCAGACAAATATTATACAATTAGTACAATTAAGTCTATTCTATTCTAATGTTCTGCATGTTTTCTGTTCTATTCTAAAGAAAGAGAGGGTGAGGAATTGGCAGAGAGAGAGAGGGAGAGAGAGAGGGAGAGGGGGAGTCAGATATGTGAGAAATAAAGGGAGGAAGCCACACTGAGAGTGTGAGACAGAGATGGGGCTGTGAGGGGGACTGGGAGTGGGAGATGGGAGGGCAGCATAGACAACTGACAGCTGACTTGTTGTTGCAGCTGCTGCCCACACAGTGTCATGGGGCCTGGGGGGGAATCTTCCAGAAAGGGCCGATTGAACCCACGCTTCCCCAAGGACATGCCTACTCCTGGGAAGGGAAGGGACGACTTGGCCCATGGTGCCATCACACCATTATTGGTCACCTCAAAAAAATATCATCGTTTTTTGCCGAGATGTCGTCATACAAGGATAGATGCTCAAAAAAACAAGTTCTTCATTTCATCTAGCACTACTCTATGCTTGATTTCCACTTCATCCTGTGAAAATCAAAAGATGTTACTCATTGGAATCAGACTTTATGCACCTAACTAACGCATCTTCTAAATGTTGACATACAAACATTACACACTCCCTTTTTCAAAGTAGCAAATGTTGTCCTTCCCGGACAAATACTGGGAAAACTGAAAGAAGCAGAACATGCCTGCATCCCAACTGCTTACCATTTTTTTTGCAGTTGTATCGTGATTTAGCTCATTTGCTTAAGTGTTTTTTTGGTTTTTTTTTAAGTTGCTCTAGACGCCCAAGTGTTGTCACTCATTGCTTTTGTACCTGCAATTGCTTTTTCGAGCGATCGATTTTTACAGTCTTAGTGGCTTCTGGTCTGAAGACACGATTACTATCAGCCCTGCTCATCACAGCACAGGCCCTGTGTGACTCACCACCAGGACCTAAGCCGGACTTAATGAAAGGTCTTTCCACCCTAATACCAAGCTATCACACCCCACAACAACTTCCTGTCATCTACTGCACCCCTTGTATGCTCTGTGCTCCACCTCCATATCAGTTTTTGCTTATCTGGGATTCAAAAGGCGCCTTAAATGCTGACAAACATATTATAGTGGGGTTCGTGTTCCAAGTAAAATGTTGGTAATACCTCACATTTTTACTGGATGACTTTGCAAGAGTTGACTTCTACATTGGAAATATAATTGCGTATGTCAAAATTTCAAGCGATACCCGAGCCATTCCACCAGTCAAGAATTGGCCTCATTTAACACTGACAGATGTGGCTCTACAGGGGTTTATGTGTTCA
>NC_085871.1:11692739-11755239 GCF_034702125.1 Engraulis encrasicolus
CTTTTTGTTCTCTAGCCAACTTTCTTTATGAAGAAAATAATAATAATGAAACATCTCAATAGCCAAGAAGCAATTAAAAAGCCCAGAAATAGAACGGCATACAAGCAAAAGGAAGCACTCCCCCACTGCCATCATGAAGGGGCAGAGTAGACAGACATGTTCTGGCATGACTGAACTGAATGTTGTTGTGGGCTACAAGGAAATAGGCCTGCTTGGTGATGAAGTTTGGAATGAGAAAAGTTGACTAAAGCGAAGTGGGGTGCAAAGATCATCCATGACAACGGATAGGATGTTCTTTGAAGGTAATTGCAGTCACAGAGACACACAGAGACAGAGACAGACACAGGCGGCACACAGAGACAGACACAGACACACACACAGACACTCAGTGCATCAGAGAGAGAGAGAGAGAGAGAGAGAGAGAGAGAGACAGAGAGAGAGAGACAGAGTGAGAGAGAGAAAGAGAGAGGAGAGAGAGAGAGAGAGAGAGAGAGAGAGAGAGAGAGAGAGAGAGAGAGAGAGAGAGAGATGAAGGGGACTGAAGCTCAATAAGAAAGCTTAGAAACAAAATGTATCCTCCTGTAATGTAGTGTGGGTTACATCGACCTTGGAGGGCACCATAACTGTGTAACAGCAAGCATAGTACTGTAGTGTAATAGCGAGTGAGTGTTACACAATGTATGTTGTACAGAAACACATAAAAAGCCTGTGTGCACCTTACACACAGCTGCAATTAATGAGTCACATATAAAGTATGTGAGCAGCGCATCCTCTTTAGCTACAGAAAACATCACACCATGAACAAATGGTCAGAGAGAGCGAGAGAGAGCGAGAGAGAGAGAGAGAGAGAGAGAGAGAGAGAGAGAGAGAGAGAGAGAGATAGAGAGAGAGAGAGAGAGAGGGGGAGAGAGAGGGAGAGAGAGAGAGAGAGAGAGAGGCCCTAGTCTTTAACGATAATGGTTACAGCACTCTCCTCCCCAATCTCTGAATAAGTAACGAGGCAACTCAAGACTCACAGGAGAGAGAGAGAGAGAGATCTCTTACAGAGTGTTTGAGTCACTGGCCAGTCAACCTGAGAGGACTTCGGAAAAGGAGGAGATGGAGGAAGAGGAGGAGGAGAGGGAGAAGTGGGTGCCTCAACCAGGCAGCAGACCATCATCAATACAACTGGAGTCACTCCTAATACGTCACAAGGCTGACACTTCACATGGACAGCTGATGAGTAATTGGACATTTACCAGGAGTGAGAACACTAGGGAGAGAGAGAGAGAGAGAAAGACAGAGAAAAAGAGAAGGGTGGATAGAGAAATCTAGAGAGAGAAAGACAGAGGGAGAAAGAGAAAGAGAAGGGTAGATGGAGAAATCGAGAGTAAAGAGAGGAAAAGAGGGTATTTTCACCTGTAGGACCAGCGGCTGTAGGCGGGCTGAGCTACGTCGCTCCTCACTGCGTCCATGTTTAGCAAAGCGATAGTCCCCGACTGAGACTTACTGTGGAGGAGGAACTACAGAGCACGCAACGCTGCTGGTTTTGAGCCGCGTCCAAGGCTGACGACAGGCGAGCACGAGTAGTAGTGTATATCTATCTCCTTGCTTACTTCCCTTCCCGCTCTCTCTGCTATGCCTGCCTGTTTGGGGTCAGAGGGGAGTAGTCCGTCTCTGGGGACGGACTTGACTTGACTGGCTGGGTGGAGGGTGGGTGGTTGGGTGGTGGTGGTGGTGGTGGCGCGCTCCAGCAGGTGAGGGCGAGTGCCAAGTGGGGACAGTTGCTGTGACAACAACGCTCTTACTTACTGGCTTACTTAGCACCACCCTTGTGCCACTTCAGCCACCGGTGTGCTAACAGTGGGAGAAGAAGACAGAGAGAGAGAGAGAGAGAGAGAGAGAGAGAGAGAGAGAGAGAGAGAGAGAGAGAGAGAGAGAGAGAGATGGTGGATGGACGTGTGTATGGGGTGACGTGATGAGGCACTGAACCAGTATCTTCCACTTCCCCATCTTCATTCGTTTCTCGTTTTTATGCTGTTGCTTCTTTTGTTTCTGTTCTCTTCTTTCCCACCCAATCAGTCAATGATAGATGTGGTACGACTGCAACCACCAATCCCTCTGTCTTCAATTCTATGACTATGAATTCTTTTTTTTTAACTCCCACCTTCCACACTTCCGCACAACCCTCAAGGTCACATCTCTCTCGGTCGCACTGCAGCTCTTCTATCTATTAAGTGTTCCTCGCTGCAGAAGCAGATCAAACATTAAAAAAAATGTGGAAATTGTTGCCTGCAGCCATTCTTTCCTCTGAGTCAGTCAAGGCCAGGGGTGGGTGATGTAAACAGTGTAAAACCACTTCCTACTCAAGCATTAGCACAGCAGAGGAATCCTACTTTGGGTCTGAAAACACACTACCAATAAAGTGGGAAAAAAAAACCCATAAAGACTAAATCTTCTTATCTTTTACAAGAAATTATCTAGCCGCCCACAATACCTTGTTCATTAAGCTTATTCCACTAGGAATACATAGGAGGACTCCTCCCAATTTCAACATGCCGTTGTATTACACACAACGCTACCATTGTAAACAAACTATGTCCCTATTACAAGGGCAAGGATTTCGGAAAGGGCTGAACTAAAAAAAAAAAGCCACATTGTCGGGCACTGACAAGTCAAGAGTAACGTGAGCAATACAACTGCATGTTAAAATTGGAAGAAATTCTCCTTTAACATCACAAAGGTCGAGTCCTCCTGTGTCATTGCATGCTACTCTAAGAATGGGGAAAAATGCCATGAACACAATAACGTGGACAAAACAAACAATTCTTTTCTACGTATTCAGGACCGCCTCTAGCTGAGCAGCAAACTTTGACCATTTTTCCCACCAATTCATAAGCAGGGCTCTAAATTAACTTTTTTCATCACCAGCCAAAATGGCTAATCTTTTTAACCTTACCAGCCAAACACATACTAAATAATGGGTGAAAGTGGCTCGTAAGCTGGTCTTTTCTACCAGCCAAACTGAAATTTCACCAGCATTTGGCTGGTTGGCTAGTGTTAATTTAGAGCCCTGCACATCATAAAGGTCAAGTTTTGAAGTGGAGAAAACACAAACATCTCTGAAGGACGTCATCTACACCCTCATGTGTTTGTTATTGCACTGGTTTAGATCCTAACGGTTCACTCCTAAAGTTGTGCTGCATGGCCGGAACTGAAGGGTTCAAAAAGTGCCACCAAGTACTGGCTAAAAGGGGTAAGAGCGGGGGCGTAGCCTACCAAGGAACATGCTGCCAGGATACCGGGACCTTTGAGACCCATTACGTGCATCCAGCAAAGGGAACTTGGGAGAGTCTGGAGAGTGTGGTACCCACCAGGGCCAGCCAAGGTCTTTAGAGAGCCTGAGACCCCAGAGAGTAATTAAGCCCTATCCCAAAACAAATGAAGGACCACAACAGGAAAGTTTTTAGTGGGTAATGTCATGTCCCACAGGAGCTGAGGGGGGTTGAAATGGTGTACTGTAACTAACAGCCGATCTCTCCCTCTCATCAAAGGGGTGGAGGAGTTTAGGGGGTAATCTTGGGTTGTTTACAGTAGGCCTGACCTCCCTCCCTCCTTCCCTCCCTCCCTCTCCCTCCCTCTCCCTCACTCTCTCCATCTGTCGATCTAGCCATCTATAGCTCCCTCAGCAGTCCTCTATCGGCCCCTTTTTTTAAGCCCACATGTATCATGTGTGTAATTGCATCCGGCCAGACTAATGCAGCCACCCCCCCAAAAAAACTTACCAGTTAGTCATGAGTAAAATCACAAGATTGGGCATGGAAAAAAAGAACAGTGCCAGCACTAGATAAGGATGCTGTATTTCCCACCGACAACTACCGTACTTTCCCATTGCTTTAATGTCAACCATTTCCCCCACTTTTACACCCCAAGGATTCTACGGCACTAACTGCGTCAAATGACACATGGAAAAAGACATGCGACATGGTTACGGGACGTTGGTAATTCTTCGTGCCTTTCTTTGGGGGGGGGAGAAGGATCAAGGCAATCACGTCCAGGGTCCAGGTCATAGTGAATAGAAAAAGCTGAGCCGAGCAATAATCAAGCTAATGAGAGGAAAATCATTCCGTGATTGGTCAGTGGACACAGTGGGGGAGAGACTGATTAGATGCTGACTTAAATTAGGGCACTTATTGACTGACTCCCTCCCTGGGTTTAGGCTCCATAAACAAGTGAACGGGTCGCAGGGTTCAGCCTTAGCAGTCACAGGCCTACATTGCCTTTATAGCACATTTACAACAAACATCAGTGAATTATAAGATGATGGATGATGGATGTTGGCAGATGTTTGTAAGACATGACAAACGACTTCATACAATCCTCACTAACAAACTTAACTGTGCTTGCAACCTTCACAAGTATTCTATACGGTTTGCTGTGCCAAAAATGTGCAAAAATGAGGAAGACTTCAGTTGCAGTGACTGTAAATCTCATGACACTTGGGTTCCATGAGGACTGACACTTTGACTGATGCTCTCAGCCACAGGCCTCCAGAGTATGCAGGGAAAATGCTGATGCATGCCTGAGCCAGTACGCACATAACACGGCCCAGATTCTCCAGCTATAGCGATACCGTAACATAGTTGTTGTTTGAAGCTCCAAAAAGAAGTGCAGTACAGTTGCCTAAAACAAAACTCTTTCGACTAAGCTTATGTGTGTTCACTTGCTCTGCAAGTCAACAGAACAACAGAAAAGCAAACTCCCCTCACATCAATGCCCTCTCCCAGTACCTTGTTGTTAACATATCCACAGGAAAATCAAAAAGAGTGGGCAACATGGCTCAGTGGACTAAGCTGTACCGTTACGCCGGGGTCGGACCCATGTACTACTCCGGCCCAAGGTCAATCCTTCCCCCACTCTCTCTCCCCAGAGTTCCCACTCAGTTGCTGTCTCTCTCACTGTCCTGTCTGAATATTAAAGTTGTAAAAGCCCCCCCCCCCCCCCCCCAAAAAAAAAAGAAAAAGAAAAAAAAGAAATGCAGCCATTGCTGTTGCTGTTTAAGCCCCCAAACTCCCAAACAAACCTTCACAACCACCACCTCCAGGCTCCAACCCCCTCTTTTCAGAGCTCTCAGACTCTCAGACCTGCCTTGTTCAAGTGCCTAAATCACCGGCCCTGCTTCGCTCGACACCGGGTCACACTGCCCTTAGAAACAGACTCAATCCTTTTACAGACATATTGCTTCACAGACACAGTCTGTCCTGAAGTTGGCACACACGGACTACTTGGAGAGTGAGTCACCAGTTTAAGCATGGGTCTCTGGTCTGACTGACTTTTGGCTGCAAAGGGCAGACAGAGTGGGAGGGAGAAAATATGGAAAACGAAAGTAACTGAAAGGATGGCACTGCCACAGATGTGTTATCGGATGGCTCATATATTTAATGAACAAAACAAATGTAAGTTATTTAATGCACAATTCTGTGACAGAGCACCACAGGATAAAAAGACAACATTACCGGCCGCAAATGATCAACAGCTGCAGTTATGGCTAGGTGATATGACGATATACTGTATCATTATTGTGGTAGAAAAGTGTCTACCGTGCCCTTTGTCCTCTATCGTGATAAACCAATTATCCATTATTACAGCTAATATACAATGAAATATAATTCAATAATAACACTACGTGTTGTCACTGTGCACGCTCTACTGTACGTTTATGTAACTGAAAAAAGAAGAATAAAAAGATTCATTTGGTTTTGCCACACAACACAATAAGGAGAAAATAAAGAGAATAACTGAAATCATACGTAATTGTGGTATATTGTGATATCGTTATCGTGATATAAAGTAATTAATTTAGTGATACATTTTCCATATAACCAAGCACCAGCTGCAGTGCACATCAGTCAAGGTACATTCATAACACTTGCACTGGCCCAAAATGATTTCCTTTGCCCAGAGCACCACACAGTGCTACTTGGTCGGTGAGAAACACTGTTATGCAGCAACTAAGAAAACTTTGTACATCACCGATACCACTTTTTTGAAAACGGATACAAGTACGAGTACATTAATGTGTGTACTTGCCGATTCCGAGTACCGATACCGATACCTTTTACCACCAAAATACAATGAAAATAAATGCATGGCCTTGTTTTTTTCCATCTGTGATATTTGTATTGTCCATTTCCATGTAGATTTACAGGTAAATGTTATCAAATGTATGAGGTGGCACTTTTTTCCCATGCTGCTTTCAAGTCCACAGAATGTGACAAGATTTTGCATTGTTTTGTGTAATAGCAGTATCATTCCTGGTATCTGCAAGTGCTTGACGAGTACAAGTACGAGTATAATGAGCAGTATCGGCAGCCGGTATCGGTGCATCCCTAAATCATACTGCAAGATAATTGCTATATGTGCATTGATTTTTCAAGTCCAAATAACCCTATACCATAGCCAGCTGTTATAGGGGCCTTAATTGTTCTCCAACACAGTCAGGCAGGAGTTTGTGGTGGTGGCTGGGGAGAGATTTATTTTAAATAATGCGTTACATGCCAGACGTATCCTTTACCGCAAGCTGTCATTGTAAATGGAGGCTGTAGGTCTTCACATGATCACTGTGTTAGTCATATGTGAGAGCAGAAGCCATGTGCAATCTCAAGAGAACATGTACTGACCCTCTGCTGGACGTGGGCAGATTGCTCAGAGTCTGTGCGTACATGCGTGCGTGTGTGGGTAATGAGACGAGCATGAGTGGAGCTCTTGCCGGTGTTTGTCTGTGCACACCACTCCTTCTTACCACAGATGGGCTGACAGAGGGACCACACACAGACAATACACACATGAAACCAGTAAGCGATCACAGACAGCAGGCATGCGCACACGCGCGCACAAGCGCACGCGCGCACACACACACACACACACACACACACACACACACACACACACACACACACACACACACACACACACACACACACACACACACACACTGGTCAGTCAGCCACCAACTTGCCTACACACAGTGCATGGCACATGTACTGCTCTAAAGCTTGTTGTTTTCGTTCATTCCCAAATACAGTCCATTGGTTTCAAAAAGACAGCTTGGTGCATATGTGATGTATCAAGACATCAGTATGTTAAGTACAATACCACAATACCACATCACTCCCTCCGTTCAGGGCTTTTACTGTAGATACTGAGAGGGATTTCTCTTTGACCGTGTCATCTCAATCCGTCTACGTCTTTTATCTCAACAGGAATGGGGGTGTGAGCAGGGACTTCAATACATACACCATACTCTCTTTCCTCTCACAGTGGACACTTGGAGGGTCCATTTTGTCTCCCATTCCGACCTCTTCAGAAGAGAAAAGGGAAGTCCCTCACAATCCAATCAAAGTGTATCTTATCTCAGTCACTCAGCACCTGCTGTTCCTCCCCAGTCTAGTACTGTGTGTTAAATCAATTGAATAGAAAACACCATGAGGCTGAGCCTGAACGGATAATATGTTCCTGAATCAGATATTGAAGGTGGGTGGTGCGTTGCTGTCACTTAGTGATAGCCAGCCAGCATACAGGAGGAAGACATCACCAGGGTATCTAGGAGGGGCGTTTTTAGCGTGTTACGACATGTAGACAAACATAAGTAGCCGGCTATGGCAGTCGTCATCATAAGTAAACACTGTTTCCTCCTTCCACACAGCGACATGCAGTGAAACGAGGGAGAAGTGCTTCAATGTCACTAGAATGGGGAAATAGCTAAAGGAAAGTGATACAGACGTGAGACTCGTAATAAGCATGCTGGACACAAAAGCAGATTGGACACAATCTGTGGTTTTAACCAATCACAGACTTGAAATTGTTTTGAGGTTGGATTTCCACTTTCGGACAACTACTGTTACAAAAATACATTATGAACAGAGAAACGTGTGCAAGGTAAGGGGATTGATACTCCCAACTGAGTTCGCTCCCGGACGTGCGGTCCCAGGTGTTTCTATCACTCCCGGACGTGCGGTCCCACCCGATTATAT
This sequence comes from Engraulis encrasicolus, assembly GCF_034702125.1. NCBI lineage: Eukaryota > Metazoa > Chordata > Actinopteri > Clupeiformes > Engraulidae > Engraulis > Engraulis encrasicolus. The sequence continues at coordinate 11,700,752 of NC_085871.1, forward strand.
TTCACGTATTATCATATACTGCCACATACAAGCAATTTAGGGTTAGGTTTAGGGTTAGGGTTAGGGTTAGGTTTAGGGTTAGGGTTAAGGTTAGGGTTAGGTTTAGGGTTAGGGTTAAGGTTAGGGTTAGAAACAAAAAACTAACATCAACAAGATAACTGGCTCCGTCATATGGCGGTGGTACCGATAGTCTGGCTAGTGGGAGCGAGATGAAATGGGAGCGTCCTGAGATGGGAGCGTCAATCTGGGAATCGTGTGCAACAGCAGCAAAGCCGTAAATTGTTACAAAGAACTTGTTACACCGGTGTGATGTCGTTCACAGTGCAGTTGTAAGGGAGAAAAGCAATGCGTGTCTGGCCGCGGATACATTGTATAATGGACCCAGTTATCCTAGCATGGGAAAGTTGCAGACCGTTATGTATCCCATCTTGTCGCTTAACGTTACGTAGTTACCCAAGTTGGTGATTTAAAACGTTGTAATACACGGCTGAAATGTGTTAAAACGACTATAGCTAGTTCGCTGATGTACAATTCAAAAGGAATCCCCTTAAAACCTGAACCAGTGTGGGTGACTTGCGATGCAGTAATGATGAAAGCACGAGCATCTCGATAATTTAATGACTGGCATTTGCACAAGGAGAACCAAAATAATACATACTCTCCCATTAACTCCAGTGGTATGTGTCTCAATGAATGCATGTGGTAAATTAGGCTGGCAAAAGCAAGCAGCTTGTCAGCCCTTGCCTAGCTAACCACTACTTGTTAGCCAGCGTAGCTGCATGCAACAGTGTATCCAATGTAAGGGGACCCGTCGGTTTTTTTTCCCGAACTGAAGAATGTGAGTATTTCTTCACTTCTAAATGCAACTTACAACGTGTACTTAATACAAATTCATTTGCGTAAGCTACAATAGCTTACCTTGGATAGTAACTCATGTTTATCCACGGTTGCTATGGATCCCCCAGCTGTTGGCCTCCCTGTGTGCGAACCAGTGCGAACTTTCGTTGGCACGGCTGGAAAAAAAATGCTGCTCGGCCGTGGATACGGCACATGTCAACAACAGAGTACGCTATTGGCTGTAGCACTTTCCAATTCATTTCTAATTGGTTACAGGCGTCTATACCGATTCTCATCCAGATGAGGAGGAAAGTAACACACCATCACTTCAGAATCAGATTCATGAAGTTCATTGATGAATATGATGAAAACGTCAGCAATTACCCACATTAATTCCTTTCATTACACCTTGCTCACGAGTCCCGACTATAAATTAAATCACAGTTCTGTTGGTTTTGTAATAATCTGAAAGAAGTCATCACATCTGAAAAAAACATAAAGCGATATGGAATTTACATTTTAAAGGGACACTGTGTGATATTTTTAGTTGTTTATTTCCAGAATTCATGCTGCCCATTCATTGATGTAACCTTTTTCTTACCACCACCATAAAATTCTATATTCATTCTATATTCACTCTATATTCAATATTCATTATGACTGCAAAAATTGCACATTTCATACATGAAAAGGGGGATCTTCTTCATGGTCCGCCACTTTGAATTTACAAAAATAGTTTTTGGCTGCAAAAATGACTGTACTTGGACCATACTCGAAAATATTTGTTTATTACTTAGTAAACTTTCATGTAAAGATCAAATTTGGCAATAGGCAGCCCAGTTTCAATGAGCAGCATAGTTGCAGTACCTTGACCATTTCCTTCACAGTGTACATGTTTTGTGTTTTATTATACGACACATTGCAATGATTTGGTCAAAATGACAATTTGGTCAAAATGCAACATGCCTAGTGTCTTTATTCATATCATCCACTAAGTAGGCATACAGTATGTACAATTTCATGTTCACTCAGTTCAATGTCATATTAGGCAACAACCTCAGCCTGCTGGCTAGTCAGCAGGCCTCGTCTTATAAGTGATCTCAGAATGTTTTTCCTCTTTCTCCAAGTAACTTTCAGACCATAGTCTCTCTCTGGAGTGTCCTCCACAAGAATGTCCAAGTTATACGAGTGTGGTGGAGTTAAGGGCAGGAGTAGATCTAAAAAAGTAACTTTTGATGCTGGAGGTGGTGCCTTGTGTGGCATCTCTGGAGTATCAATATCAGGGGGCAAAGTGTAATTCCCCACATTTGGCGAGCTTAATCGTCCAGAGGTGCGCGATTCAGATGATGGGGTAAAATGTTTCATTTGTGTGTGACTGTGAGGAACAGCAGGAGAGGCTGAGGTCTCCCTGCTCTCAGCAGATACCTCATGCAGCGTGTGTAAAGCGAGGGTGCTTCCTATGCTTTTTCTCTGTATAGAGCTCCTCCTCTGTGGCGTCTCTGAGCCCACATGTGGCAGGGGATGCAGTGTGTTTGAAGCAAGGGCACTTTCGATGCTTCTTCTCCGTAGAAAGGTCCTCCGCTGTGGTGTTTCTATATCCACTTCAGCTGAGGAGGTGTTTGAGGGACCTGGCCCACAGGAAGCTGGGTTTGACTCAGGCACTGGTGCCATCTTAGCCCCTCTAAGTAACCGTCTCTTCTTGCCATGCACTCTCTCAGCGCCACCAGTGTCAAATGCTAATGGGGGGTATTTACTAGCAGCTGACTTTCTCACGTTTGTACATGTTGAATTGTGTCTTGTGGTTGTTGTGGTTGTAGATTGTGAATGGCACCTCCTAGTCCTCCTTGGCACCACATCAGGGACTCGAATCTGGTCAAACTGGGGTGACACCTGTGTAAGGCATTAAGTAATGATTCACAGGGCAAAGGTTTAGAGCAATGTTGCTGGATGAGCAGCACAATTTGCTCATAATACTTTACATTACATTACATTACCTTGCATTGCATTTGGCAGACGCTTTATAAACAAAGCGAGTGTCAAGAGGGCATAATCATAGCCAACATCACTAGCAAATACTAAGTGCACAGGAAATATACAGATGCTAAGATGTAATGATGAAAAAAATATATTCTGCTGATCCAAGTTCTATTCATAAGAGTGCTAATAGGTCCAAATAACATCTTGCAATATTGTTGCCCAGACAAAAACTGAAAAAGTTGCCCTGTGCATCACCATCAGGCCAACAAGCATTCATATCAGTTACGGTACACTCGCAAAGGTTGAAATCTGCCCTCTAGTGTGAGTTTAGTGTCAACAGATCAACAGCTATCTTTCTGCAGATGTTATGATGATGAATGGAAGTTTCAAACTAGCAGCAGCTGAGCTTACCCATGCTGTGCCATTCTGACGGGGCTCCTCGGATATAAACGACCTTGGGTTAATGGCACTTCGTAGTTGTGGCCCATACTGATGTATGTCCCCGCTGATGGGTGCTTCAACAAAAGTTAGCCGACTCTTGTTTGGGTTATGCAACCTCCTCTTTCGCGTGTTGCGGGACATCAGATGTCATCATGACCCGAAGGATGTATGTTTAGCACCTGTGCAACACAATACACACAGTAAATTCTACCCTGGTCAGCCAATACCATGATACTTGAGTCTACAAGTTCTAGAAATGAATAGAGCTCTACAAGGCAAACATCAAGAAGTGGAGCTTCGTGCTCCGTGACCTCCACAAGAATGTCCTAGACTAAATGTGGTTATAAAAAGCTGTTAACTATTACCTCATATGTTTCACCGTGATATTGTTGATTATGCCGAGTCTTGAAACAAAGACTAGTTTAAGGCTTCGTTGCACTTTCCATTATTATGCATGCTTCCGTATTCAAGTGAAAAATGATTTGATTGGGTTTGGTTACAGAGTTTCTGGCGATGCTATTGGATTGGAGGACACCACGTGGCCGGAATCCGTACGACAGCGCCAAAATTCAAAATCCTATTCATTTCTGCTGAAAGAGGGAGGCTACCGAGTGTCATGTAATCATATGGTCAAGTTTTGCTCATGAAATCAAAGGGATATTCTTCTAATATGAAGGTCTGTTTCATGCAATTGATACAGAATTCCATATTCAACTTGGGGATCGTTATGTATGCAGAACTGTGAATAGAAATGGTTTGCTTAGCTGCTAATGGCATAACTCGTATTGTGCTTTCTGAAAAGCGAACGCAAATTAGCTAAGTTAGCTTCAGATAGCTAAAGATGGCTACATTGTTCCCCGTTAGTGTAATATGTCTTGTTCAAGTGTTAACTCGTTGTGGTTGCTTTTGTACTTCCAACAAAGCAGATGGAAGGACAAAACACTCTTGTTGACTAGCACCATTTGAAATACGCGTACAAAACCATGGCTTGGTTTTTTTTCTTCAGTCCGGGCTATTAGTGCTGCGCATGTTTACTCAACAGCACACGGTTAGCCACAAGATACTTCATATATATCTCTGTATGTTATCTAGCTACATAAAGCATCATACATCATCATACGTGCTACATTGTAGCTTACATTGTTTGTAATTTCCTTTTTAAAAACGCTATAGTTCTAGAAGTAAGGACGTCACAAGACAGGCTTACATTCAAAATATTGGACTTTCATTCGTTGGTAGTTAGCCGATTTCAGATATCTATTTCCTTTTCAAAACGAGTTCAGGGGCTTCGCATGTTAGTTCTGAAAGTACTTGTCTATTCTAAACGGTTCATATGTGCTACAGGGAAAATATTTTTGCCATTTTATTTTTCCTGATCCAGAATGTAAATTGCTGACAGGTACGTTTAGCGAGTTAGCCGTTAGCAACCAAGTGAGTCCTTTGACGTTGATACTGTTCACTAGACAACCAACTTGCCCGAGGTAAAACAGTCCAGACCCACTGTTTATGGTTGTAGGTAGCTTTAGTAAGGGGCTCACTGTGCCTTTGTGATGTTAACCAACTATTCCTAAAACTCAACTCCGTGTTTTTCTTTCTTTTCCCCCTTCTTTTTGTTTTTTTAAACAGAAATTGAATCAACGCAGAGGTTCAGCCACAATATGATCACAATGCGAGAGAGCCCTCGGAGACCATTGATCCTCAAGCGGAGGAAACTGCCATTTCAAAGAATTGAGCCAGATGCTGGGCATGATGAGCCAGACGGGCCGCAACGTAAGGATGTTGTTTCTCCGTCCAGTGCTCAGTGCTTTACGGATGGCATTCGAATCATGGATCACCCAAGCATGCCTGACACTCAAGTGGTTGTCATTCCTAAAACTGCAGACCTGAAAAGTGTGATTGGCGCTCTTACTGCCAAAGGAAAGGAGTGTGGTCCTCAAGGGCCGAACAAGTTCATTCTCCTGAGTGGCAGTGGAACTCTTGATGAAGAGGTGGAGTCTCTTTGCCTGCCCGCAGTAGACACGACTGGGAAACCATGCCAAGGAGACTTGGTATCCCCCTCTATGTTAAAAGAAGGCACACAGGTGGAGTGTTTAACAGACAGCAAGTCTCTAACCACAATTAAGCCATGTAAGTAGGGGGAAATACTGCAAATCTTTACACAGCTTGCACTGATACTAAGGCTTTAAATGTGTGTTTACATGTAGACTAGAAAACAAAAACAAATCCTATGTATGTACTTGATCCACTCTTCGTTCCTCTCAGTAAACAAGGAGCTAGAGTGCAGCCCACTGGATGACAGCTTGACCAACATTCAATGGCTCGGACGGATGAGCACAGATGGTCTTGGACCTGATGATGCTGCAAAGAAAGTCTCGGACAAGGAGAACCAGGAGTCCTGTCAGCAACTTCCACAGGTAAAGAATTATGTAGCCATTATAACTTGTGGATTTCAAGTTCATCAATGTCTGTTCGATTTGATTAAAAAGAGCATGGCTTTGTGTCCGTTCATACCTAAGCTGCCCAGAGAGACTGAAGGCAACGTCAACGACCCACAGTCAGAAAGACCTCCGTACTCCTACATGGCTATGATTCAGTTTGCCATCAACAGCAAGAAAAACAGGCGGATGACGCTAAAGGAAATCTACACTTGGATCGAAGACCACTTCCCGTACTTCAGAAATGTAGCCAAACCAGGCTGGAAGGTGATCATGGTTGCCTTGATGTGTACATGAATTCTTGTGAACAACATACCTTAGGCACTTGGGCCTACATACTAGGCTACATATTTTCCTCCACACCTCCGTTCTTTACCTTTTTAAAGGTTTTGTCTGCTTTGCCCCTTAGAACTCCATTCGCCACAACTTGTCCTTACATGACATGTTTGTGCGCGAGACTGCTCAAGATGGCAGGGTCTCATATTGGACCATTCGCCCAGAGGCCAACCGATGTCTCACCCTGGACCAGGTGTACAAGGTAAGCCTAAGAGTTAAAATGTTAATTTGTATTCGTCATAGTTTATTTGGTTGCACAATTTCTCTGATAATAATATACGGTATGCTCTCTATACTTTTCCTATGTGTAACTAATGTAATATCACTGCAGTGGTTTATTTTTAACCTGTCCACTCATCCTATTCCCTATATCTGGCTCACCCCCCACAGCCTGTGGTTGACCCCACCACCCCTTCCTCCCTCCAGACCTTGCAGGTCTGTGACTCACAAGTAAGCCATTTTTCCCTTGTTTCCCTTGCTCTCTGGAATTTAATTCAGCCAAGATGGAGCAACAGACAGACAACTTTTACATGTTTGGATCCATGAGAGAGGGCTCAGCATAGTATCTGTTTTGGCTCTGGTTCAATAACGATTTTAATTTGCAGGAAAGAGACAGAGCAGAGAGCGAGGGAACGCTTTCACTTTTACAGTCTTCAACCTATCCAGGCTTACAGTAGATCAGGTCGTTTTTCACTACCTTTCCTTGTGAGGTGGCCTAGACTCATCATTTTTTGTTGTGAATTCTAACACTACTTTGCTTTCTTTTCCATAGCAACAGAAAAGGGTCTCTTCAGAGCTGAAGAGGACGGCGGCAGCAATAGTGCCTTCAGGTGAGTTAGACTGTGTCTGCCTGCAACATAGCATGGGCAACATTACCCAATTGCGTTTGATGCGAGGTGCGCCCCTTTCTGTTGATTTTAAGCATCTTATTTGGGCCAGCACCCTCAAAATTAATCAAGAAAACCATAATCAATATTACACAATTGCCATTCGTCTTTTAAGTTTATATTTTGTTTAACCAGAAAAATCCCATTGAGACTACGTGTCTCTACGGCTAGGGAGTTCTGGTTACAATTGCTGCAAGAAAATAATGAAAATAATGTCAGCAACATCAAGCTTTCCGTGAAGCGTTTATATTGTACAATGACTGCAGCACATAGTTTCAGACAACAATAAACGAAACCTAGCCTGATTATCATGGACTTTAAAATCTCTTCGAGACTTGGTCTGACCAAGAGCATAATAATTAACATTTCCCAAATGGCTTTTTCCAAACGGCCTCCCTTGGTTTGCTAATGATTGTTTGCTTCCCAACAAAGTGGGAGGAGTTCCCGTATTTGCGGGAACTCAGAAAGTTACTTGCATTGCTCTTGACCTGACTGGTAGCAACGCTGAAGCTGTTGCGTCACTTGTAGGGCACGGCCTGGCTAAACAAAACCCTGACCGATAACATGATTACATGATGAAACATGATAGCAACTAAAGTGTGTTGTAAAAGATCACTAAAAGCCTCTTTAGGTGGTGAAAACATCCAAGTATTTATGTGTGGTTGGTTTACTCCCAAGTTTGGTTCTCCCACAGAGAGAAAGATGAAGCCTCTTTTGCCCCGGACGGACTCCTACTTTGTTCCGATCCAACTGCCCCTGACCTCCCCACTGTTTTTACCCACGTCAGCGCAGTTCTCTCTGGCAGGCTCGCAACCCACCTGTGGCTCCTACGGTGCAGGGAAGAGGGTCCGCATTGCTCCAAAGGTAAACCATAGCCTCTGTACACTTGTAAAATGCTGCAAGTGTTTACAAATCTACTTGAATGACAAGTGGGTTTTTTCTTCTTCAATTAACTCAGTAGCTAGTGATGCTCAAAGGAGACAGATATCTAGGAACATCTAGTGTTGGGGCAGAAATGTATCAAATATAATCAAATATGATATTGAGAAAAACGTACATGTTGGAAAACCTAGTTTAGCTACAAGAACTTCTGTTACAAAATACAATACAAGTCATCATTGCATTCAGCAATGTTATCACCACATTTGTCACATTTTGCTGATATGGTGCATCCCATTTTTTCCCCAAGGAGACGGTAAAGGAAGAGCCCCAGAGCCTGGCCATCATCAGGGAGAGCATCATGGTGACTCCTGCCCTCAGCAGCACGGCTAGGCGCGAGTCCAGCAGTTCGCGCCGCAAGCAGCGCCTAGTCCTGCCCTCCACGGAGGAGCCTGTCCTGCTCTTCCCCGACAGCACTTTCTTCGACTCGGGCGTCGCCTCTGACAACTCGGTCTTCCAGGACACACGGGATGGCGAAATCAGCCAGCATCATCACCAACCCCAGCACCAGCAACAGAATCAGGCACCATTGCCGCTACCTAGCATTGCTGAGCCTGACAGCCCTTACCGGGAGTACACCTTCAAGACGCCCATCAAGAGCGCCGCCCAGCCGGCCTCGTCTACGCCCAGCAAGCTGCCCACCGTGCCCGAGCCTTGGAGGGTGACGCCACTGGGCAAGATCAACCGCAATGTGCTGGACTTCAGCCCCATCCGTACGCCCACGGGCCCCGTGCTCACGCCGCAGCGCTACGACCACCACAACACCTTCAGCTTCAGCAGTACGCCCTTCAAGGAGCTTCCGCTCTTCAGCTCGCCCCGGGAGCTGCTGAGCTCAGGGCAGGCTGGGAGGGGCTCCTCTTCCACCTCCACGCCGGCCTGCTCTCGAGAGCTGCTCCAGATGGGCGGGTGCCCGTCGAGCCTGGCCAACCGCTCCCTGACGGAGGGCCTGGTGCTGGACACCATGAACGACAGCCTGAGCAAGATCCTGGTGGACATCAGCTTCTCGGCCCTGGACGACGAGGAGCTGGGCGTGGGGAATATCAGCTGGTCACAGTTCATTCCGGAACTCAAGTGAAACACCCCCAAGCTCTCCATTGGAGACGGAGTATCCTCCTGACTTTTTTCTTTTCTACTGTTCTGAGCTGCTCACACATTTGTCTGTCTTTTGAAACTCTGGTATGTTTTTGCTTCTCAGTTTCATTTTTTTTTTTTTTTTGTCTGTGTTTTTCAAGCTTGTGTCACTGCCCGTCTCTACTTACTGTTGCATGTGTGTGGGAATGTCTGTGCCTGTTGTAAATGTTATACCCAAGTACTTTCTTCACTGCCACCACATACAGTTGTCTTTTGGCCTTGAAGTCAGTAAAACTAAAGGTGCACTCCATCCATTGGCCCGTATCTTTTTACGTTCTGTTTTGCAGATCAGAAATATCTTGTATTTTACGCCCTAGACAGAGTCCTTCGTCCTATCTGTTGTGATTTTTAAGTTAGATTTTATTTCTTCCATATTATATTCCGGTTTAGCAGGGCCATCATATTTATTGAAATTTATATTCGCCTATCCGGATAACATTTGATAGATGCGTATTGGTTGGAGTGCACCTTTTTAAAACAAGCTAAACATAACAGAGAGAATGTAGATAGATTGACTTTGATTTTGCACATTTTTGTAATATATGTATCTAGCTGTTTAAATGTAAAATTCATATCATTTTGATTTTTCACTGCCAGAGAAGACACTATGCTAGCTAAGAAATAATAATAATACAAGAAAAATGTATGCTTTGGCTGAAAATGGGAGAGCTGCCAGATTGTAAAAATATGTGAAAATAGAAAATAGAAAGACAGTAAAAAGGACAATATCTAGGAAGCAATCCAATAAAACATCCCATTTTTCAAATGGCGTGAAACACAGACAGAGTTTTGATGTGTGGTGGAATCTGAATGGTATTCATTTGTTTTGGTGCACTTTTTCACCTTTTAGCTAGTTTTGTGTAGCCTGGTATTACCATTCCTTGCCCCAATTTCATTATTAATGGAATTAGTATGAAGAGATGGTAAAACCAGGCTCAGTTTTGTGTGACTTCACATCAATAATGCTTGTCCTGTTGAACGTTTGTTACAAATGATCTTAGCAATTACCTGAGTCAGCGTTAAGTAACCCACTATTGTTGCCTCTCCTACATGCCTGGTTCTTCTCTCAATAAATCAGTGTACTGTACATCAACTCATGAGTAAGAAACTGATGTTGGGCTATTCTATATCGTTTCATATCATTGTATAGATATGCATGTTGTAGTCATGCAGTGTTATTGGGCAATACCTATGACTTATGTTTTGCATATCCAAGGCAGTGACAGTGTTATGGTGGCAGTGTTGTGTTTTTGTTCTATGTTGCCTATAATACACATGCAATATTGTCTGGCCGAACTTTTGGCAAAAAAAAAAAAAAAACAAGATTAGCATACGGTCTAACCATGGGTCCCTGTAACCATGTATGTAACTAAGAGGTTAGGTTAGGCACAAGAAACCTGGGTGTCATTTTGTGCAGTTGTAAACTTTTGTAGCCATATGTAACACACGTGTAAAGCCATAAACATCACTCAGCTGAAGAGAGTGGGGGGGAATTCAATTATCCACAGTGGTAGCAGCTTCAACTGTTCCCAGGCACGCATATAGTGCTATATTTGTCATGTCATACTTTTCATTACACTAGTGTTGCGTGCATGCATAATACTTGTGTGGTTGAATGGTTTAGAGTACTAGCACTTATTTTTTTCCATAAAGTGTGTTTTTTTCTGTCTTTCTGTTTGAGATGAAGGTTTTGTTACCCCCACCCCCTAAACAAAAGTGTATAAAAAGCTAGACAAGGCTGTACTCGTGTCTGGATTTAGTCACTAGTGTCATATGGTGAGAATGAGATTAAATTAAAGGATTTTATCTTGATGGCATCTTCCCTTTTCCTCAGATGTGAATGATGATTTCCAGCACCATAAATGTTGATGAATGCCTGGAGGCACTGAATCCCACCCAATTTGTACTAAATTGTATTGACTTGTGGTCATACGTCTATCGAAAAACCTGCCACATTTTTTTTTGACCCTGGAGATAGACATCCTCATCAGGCCAAGTGGGCAGGAAACCTCCCACCTGGCAACCACTCACTCACTGCCCACTCGCATTTGCTTATTGAGATGATCTGAGGTCCCAAACTGTAGTGATTGGTCTAATCCTGCCACCAATCCAAACTGGAGGTGGAGCAAGCACCTCCTTTTTCAGTGAGGTTTAATAGTGACTTCATACTGCATACGCAAATCCAAACCGTGGGATTCCCCCTCAGTAGGTGCCAGAGTAAGACCTAGTGTGGCTGTGGGCTGATGGAAATGAGAGCACAGTAACCTGCCTGTTGCCAGATATGTGGTTCCGAAAAGCTCAGTTTAGCTCCGAGCAAGATGGAACCACATTCATCTGACGAGAGCCAGATTAGGAACAGTGCTTAACAGAAATGTATTACCAACACATATACACGTACAGGGACCAGAATGTGGGGGGTGAGATGTTATTGGTTATTACAGTACTGATGTTTTTGTTCTGTTTTTGTTTTGGTTTTTTTTTGTGGGGGGGGGGGGCGACGACTGAGGACTGAACATCTGGGGTTGTCATGGTAATGAGCAAAGGGTAAAGGAATGTACAGCACAAAATACTGGTCACAAATACAGGACATTTCATAACCGTTCCAAGATGTTGCCATTCTTGTGGTCACTGTAAAATGTCAAACTGCTTTTCACAAACAAAATGAGAGGTGTCTGCCATTCCCCGCGTAAACAAAGCAATTAAAAGTATGTGTGGTGTTGCAAGCACTGCGTGTGTAAACAGCTTTGGTGAAAGAAGAGGCTTAAATTTAAATTTCTGTGCTGGATCACAATAAATTGCAGATATCCAAAAAATATTGTGCACATTCAAAATTCACATTCTTATTTCTATCTGAGCCAATATATACCTTTTTAGGATGTGTACACTTCAGACACATATTGACAAACATGTGAACTACCATGCATGGAGACTGTATACTGTTGTCTAAACAGTCACTTTGTTGCTCCACATAATTCACTTAAATATTTCAATTAAATAAGATGCACGTTTCAAATGTCAATGAATTTCATCCCCTCCCTCCAGTGAACGTTTCCCAGTCATTCCAGATCCTTTGTGCAAATGAAATTATTATGAGTGATTAGCCCGTTGCAAATTACTATCTCCAGTAGATTCAGTATGCATTACTGGTGCGACATGCATTGAAGAGACACTTGTCATATAGGCAGTGATGATTTTATTAAAAAGAGAAAAATGTGTATCATAATCAAAGAAGGAGATAATGTTCAAAAGCTCAGCAAGTGTTCAGTTAACCATATTTACAGTTTCATATTTGACCATTAGCAAGCACAAAGATTGACACAGATACAGTGAGTTGTCAGGTGCTGTGATCCACTGTAGATTTGTCCGTGAAGGAGGGCTGGACAGGTAGTCTAGCACACAGGGCATTTCCCAGTGGGCTGACAGTCCCCAGAGGTCGATGCTGTTGTTTTTTTGTTTGTTTGTTTTATTCTTAGGGACTAGCCCAAAGTTTAGAGGGGCTGGCCAATTGATCCTAGCCTGGTCGACTCCGTCAAACACTCTGGCGAAAGCTAAGAGGAATCCATCTCCATAGAGGGTGGGAGATGGTCTGAGTTTACTCTGCCATTTAAATTCACCTGAGTTCCGAATTCAAATTCAAATTCAAATTGTGCTTTATTAGCATGACTATTACGATATAGTGTTGCAAAAGCATAAAAATAACAAGACAAAAGTGTGAATAGTGTTACCTTAACCAATCAATAACGGACTAAGCGGGTGAGTTCTGCGTCACCACTGTCAACTGTTTGCTGATTGGCAGAACAGTGAGCGAACCGTGCCGGGAGGGTTTCGCCAGACTATGTGCGGAGCCAAAATCTTTGGGTGGAAGTACATTTAGTAGGATGGAATTGCCAGGCTACATTGATCCATCTTCGTTATAGACAGTAGACTCAAGCAGGAAATAGTACCAAAACAGCTTGTACTTGTACAATGTGTGAGGGCGGAGCCCATTTTTTAAAAGAAAATCCCAGTCCAGCCCTTTGATCCCAGTCCAGCCCTTATGGGAAGAATGTCATTCATCCAGGTCCTTGCAGGAGCCAGGAGCTTGGATAGGCCTCATGTGTACAGCATAAATCAGTGCTGAGCCATTCGGGTTGTCTGAAGCCAACGATCCTCAAAAGGTACGCACTTCCTGCTTTGCCACCTCTAACAGGATCTGAAGCTGCCTGCAGACATAATCTGTAAGACAATAAAACAATCCACACAAGCAGTGAGAAAAGCAGCTTTCTTTTTTACATACAGTATTATATACGGTATATACTGAATATTTTATAGGCTTTGTGTGTCTTCATTTCTGACATTACAGCGAATGTGCTTTTGTGAGATATTGAATAACGCCATCTTGCCTCACATCTCGAGGCCAAATACACAAGGCGAGCACGGAAGGTTAGATGATGAGACGGGACCCCATGTTGTACTCACCGAAAGCCCGTCTGAAGCGACGTGGGACATACTGGTGTTTGACAGTCAGGTAATAGATGGGCACTCCAGACAGGGTGAGGATGCAGCTTCCCCCAGTGTTCCAGGGGTCGGAGTAGAGAGACAGGCCCACGATGAAGAAGCACACCACTGTGAAGACGATAGCCACCGCCAAGGGCACCTTTATCACACATAGAAACAAGGGAAGTGAAAAAGAAGTGAAAACACACCTGGGAAACTCCAACTCCCATTGCTATTGACACAGCACTCCACAGTACTCAAGTGCACATTACACACAACAACATTGCATTTATGCCTCACCCGTGCATTACATTACATTTCATTTCATTGCATTTGGCAGACGCTTTATAACCAAAGCAAGGAGGCAGCCCCAAATGGCGCCCCAAGGGAGCAGTGTAGCGGGATGGTACTATGCTCAGGGTACCTCAGTCATGTAGGAGGATGGGGGAGAGCACTGGTTAATTACTCCCCCCACCAACCTGGTGGGTCGGGAGTCAAACTGGCAACATTTAGGCTACAAGTGACCAATGACTGCCCTAGACAAACAATTCAACAATTAGCTAATCAACAGTAGCCACAATGCCATCCAATAATAACAACAGCAATCAGAGATGGCAACCTGGCCCCTCTGCCTGGCCAACCTGGCCAATGCTGCACATGATGTTGTGCCAACTGAAGGCAACTCAAAACACTGCGGGCAGGCAGACAAACAGATGGGCAGGCAGACAGACAGACAGGCAGGCAAACAGGCAGACAGACAGACAGGCAGGCCGACAGACAGGCAGACAGGCAGACAGACTGGGTCATTGGAATTCCTGGACCAATCTTCTTCAGGGAGGCAGGTAATGAATAATTAGTTTTAAATGTCATGCAATGACTAATGCCAATGCAAACATGTAAACAGATCATTTCAGTCAAGAGAACTGAAGACACTTTTTACAGTGACGAAAGCCAGAAAACACTCATACCTTGAAAGGCCTTGGGTGCTGTGGGAAGCGGTACCTATGGATGAGCATCCCCAAGGTTGCCATGGCAATGAAGACCCAGCGAGAGAAAGAGGCAAAATTGATGAGCTGGTAGATGTCCCCCCGTCCTACCATGAGGACCACCAGAGGATACTAAAATAGTAGTAGAGATAGAAAGCACAGATGAAGACACAGACCTTACACATACTGTATTATGTAGGTGGAGCCGGTTTTTTGAATGGCAAGGAGCCTAACACCACACATATTACATTACATTACACTTTGCTAATGCCTTTGCTCATAATTATTTAGGCATAGGGCATGGGAGAAGTTATGGGCGGATGAGCAGGGCATTTGGCCCATGCCCTTGTGCGCAATTGTTCTGGCAGGGTAATGGTAGCCTTACGCGCCATCCTACGTATTTCAGCTAAAGATTGACTCCGTACATATGGTGCCTTCACGGGCTCGGGAGCTCTCGAGACAGCTGACGACACTGCTCACGTGACAACCGAGTTCTGGACTTTAGCGCATGAATGACACAGATCCCGGAACAATTGGGAATCATGCGTGTTTTGTTTTGGTTCTCTTTTCTTTTTTTCACCTCCACACGAGCCTCCACATCCACGACATATCATTTCAGCTCAAGTAGGCTAAATCAAACAGTCAGAGACCAGCATTACTGACATGTGTGCATCTGCAATTGAATGACATTAACTGGTGTCGTTGATAGTGATTACAAGATGTTATTTTAGCATTTGTGATACTGTTCACATGCCAGTTGCATGCATGGGCGCCATGTTGATGATGTGTCTGTCGTCACACAAAATGTTAGCTCGGGAACTCGTTACATACTTCCACCTGAGATCAACCTCGAGAAATATCGATCTGACATTGCGTCACCAAATGTTCATGCCCACTTTTCCCGAGTTTAAGGTTGGCTTTCTTGGGATTCTCGACATTTTGAACGAGCCAATAGTCTGGTCACTGTTTTCTGTGGAGCGTTGTTGCCGGCCAACCCTCCACAGAAAACAGCCAATAAGCTAAGAGACAGGTTGGTGGGGGCGAAAGGAGGAGGGTGCTTGTGACAATAAGCGTATTCAATTTTCCATCATCGTCTGCATGCGCATGCAGACAGCAATGCACTCTGGATGAAAATGTTGCATGATGCTTAGATTTCAAATCCAACTGCTAAATTTCAGTCATGTTGCGTCGACGAGGTGACATGTCACATGGTGTCAAACTATCGCGGGATGAATGTGACTGCAGCCAATAAGCTAAGAGACAGGTTGGTGGGGGCGAAAGGAGGAGGGTGCTTGTGACAATAAGCATATTCAATTTTCCATCATCGTCTGCATGCGCATGCAGACAGCAATGCACTCTGGATGAAAATGTTGCATGATGGTTAGATTTCCTGTCCAACTTCTAAATTTCAGTCATGTTGCGTCGGCGAGGTGACATGTCACATGGTGTCAAACTATCATGGGATGAATGCGACTGCAGTTGGATCTTGCAACCTCTGCAGTTGCTTATCCCCGTCGATGCTCGTCTGCAGACCGCCTCCGAGGTCACGCTTCTATGAACTGGTTGGTCAACAACTCACTCATGTGTGTATGAGTCTTGATTCACACCCCTACACAAGTTTGCACTGCTCCCCATTTCAGCTCCTCCTCTCCACCTGCCCCCCCACACCTCACACGTGGTGTGTTAGTAGACCAAACTGGTGCGAGCTCATTGTCTCGTGCATATTTGTGGCCGACTTTAAATGCACTGTATTTAATACCACCCACATCGTGACAACAAGTTCTCGCTCACATGCATTGTCTACATCGATCAACAGCATCATAGTTGTCTGAGCCTAATGACGTAAACGCCTGCGCTATGTTGTTGTTGAGTAACTGTCTGCGATTGGCTGAGAGCTGTCCAATCATTTCAAACCAGAACTGAGTGCAAACTTCCGGCTTCCTGCAATTGTGTCAGATCAAACAACCTCCAGACCACGAATATGAAATGAAATGGTAGTATTATGGGATGGTCAGGACCAGGCTAAGATGTTACAGTCCCTGGAGCAATGTGGGATCATTTGCCTTAGTTGTCGAGAGTACCCACATTCCTCCACTGGGGATTCGAACCTGCAACCTTGTTGATTACAAGACCATCTCCCTAATCATTAGTCCAGAGCTGCCTGCCAATCAACTCTCAATCTACGACTGCTGTGTCTGTGTTGGGTGACCTCAGTATGCTCAGCTAAAAAGAAAAACCTGGAATAGACTCAGTGGCTTACCAAGAGCAGCACAGCTGGTAATGGTGTCTCCCTGCGGATGTGGATCATGGAGAAGAGAACTGGCCAGTGGCCTTCCCTGGCCCCCACAAAGAGCATCCTGATGGACAGAGACCGAGAAGATATGAATGAGCTTTCTTTGCCATAATGCAGAGGCGTATTGCCATCAACTAATGAACCAAATAACATTATTCAATCATTCATTCTTCATCTATTTATTCATGTATTCATTCCTTGGCTAGTTTCAACAATTTATCAATCAATCAATCAAACCTTGGCACTGCAAAGAATCCACCATTGAGCGCTCCAAGGCAGGAGGCAGAGACCAGGACAGGTATCAGAGAGGATAGACCTCTGATGGCACGGTTGGCAAAAGTCTACAGAGAGGACGAAATACAGATGCATCCATCACTGAAGCCCGTCTAAATCTCAGATCTGAGGAGATTATTGCAAATGAGTAGGAGAGTCGCCCCACCTGGCTTTGAATCTAGTTCTTTGGGATACCAAACATGTATGTAAGTCACTTTGGATAAAAGCGCCAGCGAAGTGTAATGTCATGTAATCCCATACTACCTGTGACACGGCTCAAACTTTCAGAGTGTACAGATAGATAGCCTGTAGATAGCCTGGCCAACCGTCACAAATTCCAGATTTGGAAGTAATTCATTTGAGTATTTCTGCCAGCATGATGGGACAATGACACACAAGTTCTCCCACTAGTTCCGCTGATAAGTGAGTGAAAGGAAAGAGTTATCTGATTGATTCTTGCTTCAATTGGAATTGCATGGATGCCGAACC
This sequence comes from Engraulis encrasicolus, assembly GCF_034702125.1. NCBI lineage: Eukaryota > Metazoa > Chordata > Actinopteri > Clupeiformes > Engraulidae > Engraulis > Engraulis encrasicolus. Next base: position 11,718,252 of record NC_085871.1, read on the forward strand.
TCCCTGCCTCTAAGGAGTGTTTACAAGGTGATTTGGCCAAATCAACACTTGCAGATTTTAAGTCATGATAGCCCGGCTATGACCATAACACCAAAGAATCTGGCTCACTGGTGTGACGTGAAAGTGAAAGTTGGACTGAAGACTCAGGTCTGACGTCAAGTTGCCTGAAGATATTTAGGTTTGTTCAAGATCAGTTGAAGGTGAAGGTAATATAAATTAAATCCAAAGTAAGTGTTTTGTGTCCCTCACCACAGCCACTGCCTCAGACATGAGAAGCTCGTCCGCAGACATCATGGTGTAGTAAGCAACGTTCACCAGCACGTAACATATTGTCACTGTCACCATGGAGATTATGATTGCCAGTGGAATGTTTCTGTTCACAAGAAATAAAAAAGGAAAAGGAAATGAAATCAATGTGATCCTTTATGCAGATTGTAAGCGATTTGTTTTTGGTGAGGTGCTTATTTCTCACCTGTTTGGGTTTATGACCTCTTCTGTGACAAAGTTTAAGTAGAACCTGTGGAAGGTGTACAGCAGAGTACATTTTACTAAAGGGTCAGACAAAGACAGAGAATGAAACATGTTGTGATATTTCCAAGTAAACATGTTATACATACCATCCACCATAAGCATAGAGGCCGGAGTAAAATGCCAGGGGCAGTTTTGTTAGAACAAGTGATTCAGTATCGAAGGCATTCTGAAAATTCTCTGTCTGTCCTGTTCAAAGAAATTCACACAAATTTTAAACAGTGGTAGACATTTAGAAATTAACAATGATAAAACCATGCCATACAGAACAGTATGAATCAGATCACTGAAAAAAATGAAGCATGATAAGAAAAAGATAATTCCTCAAAACAGCACACACATACACACACACAATAAATATGGCCAGCACCCTGGATATTGGTGAGAAATGGCCGGACGTCCGACTTTGTGAATGTCATGTTTGCGCACCTCGTCCCAGTGCTATGATGCCGGGGATGATGATGAGGATCAGGGCCAGCATCTTGATAACGGTCAGCGTCACTTGCGTCCGAGAGGCCAGGGTCACACTCCAGCAGTTCACTGCCACCACAGAGGCTAGACAGACCATAGGAATGCAGGGTTACAGACGGACGGACGGACAGACAGACAGACAGACAGACAGACAGACAGACAGACAGACAGACAGACAGACAGACAGACAGACAGACAGATAGATAGATAGATAGATAGATAGATAGATAGATAGATAGATAGATAGATAGATAGATAGATAGATAGATAGATAGATAGATAGATAGATAGATAGATGGACGGACGGACGGACGGACAGTAAGATTTATAATGTAACTCACTGACTCCAATGATGCTAACCATGGCAACCAGTGATGCGGGTGCTGAACACGGGGAGAAGAAGGGCTCCAGCACATAGCGACCAAATGCCAGGGAAACGTAAGATGCCACAGCTGGCCTGGAAGACCCAATGTGGACAGGGCACACATGTGTTATGTCACATCTTTGCCCTTGGTTTCACCTAAAACATTCTCACACTTCCATTGTCAATACCCCAGGTGATACTCTTGTGAACATAGGCCTATAAAAGTGAAATCATCCTTTTTTAACACAAATGTGAGATACAAATGGAAATTTGTCTTCAATGGCTCTGTATATAAACACAAAAAATGCATAAATTGCAGAGTACAACACACACACACACATCACACACAAAATCAACAATCTACAGGCACAATACATGGGACATACATGGGACAACGTGGTAGTTATTTGTTTGGATATACAGTAACAGAATTCATAAAAAGGTTTCAATTACCCATACTACAATAGTACATAATAGGCCTACAGGTTAATGCGATAGCATACCTGACAAACATGAACTCGGACCACAGTCTGAGGAAGGCGGGCAGAGGCCCCAAGGTCTCCAGCAGGTAGGTGTAGTGTCCTCCCGACTTCTTAAAGGTTGTACCCAGCTCAGCATAGCAAAGGGCACCTTCACGTCATAACAAGCAAAGCATGTTATTAATTAGTATTAAGCAAATGCATTAGTATGAAAGTATTCATCATAGCATAGCAAAGGGCCCCTTCAAACCATAACAAACTAGAAATGTACTCAGAGAGTGCAGACCTCCGCCAAGGAAGGTGATTGATAGAACATTTGACTACACTTTTTGTTACGCCCTATTTTTTTCTAGTCTTTCTGCCTTCTTTTCGTGAAGTTAGAAACTGGAATGTCAAAATTCGCCCTATCCCGCAATGGTGAAGAATCTTTTAAAAATTCCCGGATCACCACCAAAATGTTATCACTTGTTCCTTTTGTCATTTTCAACAACTCCGCATGGTTTCATCCAAATCTGTTGCTAACTTTTTGAGTTATCCTGCTGACAAACAGACAAAAACCAACAGACAGACAGACGAACCAACGCGACCGAAAACATAACCTCCTTGGCAGACAAACGCTATTGATCTGACCATCTTTCCTAATCGGCAATAAGTAGGCCTACATTCATCACACCTGTAAGGACACACGCAGGCACACAGAAGGACCAGAGCCATGAAAGTAAGACTTATCCCATTTATTGTTATTATAATTGTAATTAATTAAGTGTATTTTTATTCAACAATGGCGGCTCATAGAGCCTTTGACACTCAGACCACCATTGACATAGTTCAAAAATAGTTCAAGAAAGAAAAAAGAAATTCATTCTTACTTCATCTTCATCTGCTTGCTACGTTGTGATTCTGTGTTAGTCTAACGAAAAGAAACCACTGCCTAGAATTATTGGAATGTTCGTGAATCATGTCACCAACCGACTTCCAAGGTTTGTCACAACTCCTTGACTTGGCTTCCTTGACTTGTCATATCTGAAATGCAGCATTTTTATCCATCCCTTTCCGAAATCTTGGCCATGCTAATGGGGCCATGGTTCGTCTACATTTCTTAAAAAACACACCATATTTTTCCTATAAAAATATTTCATATTCCATATACCATACTCCAAATACCATGCCGAAAGTTGAGCAACATCAGCTGAACGCTCAAAACAGAGCAGTAACCTTTCAAAAAGAAGCAAACAAAACCCCCCTCCCTAGAATGGTAAGGACCACGGAAAGAAAAAAAAAAGAAAAAAAACAAAAAACAATGCTGTTTTGCAGCACTGTATGCTGAAATGAGCAGGAAATTCTCATTAGTATAAAAGTCATCAGCATAGCATTACTTAAACGCCATTCACAACAAAATCCAATATAAACCAACATTTATTATATGACATGTAATGGCAATGCACAAAAGAGGTACTGTGACAGCATCCCTCCGAATCATCCCATTTCAGAATTGTATTTTTATCAAGACGTTGGGAAAGCAGCCCCAGCCCATGCAATATGTGGGCATCACCGCTATGTGCCAACCATCAAAAAAATTATCTCTGCTAGTTCCAAAACCAAAATCAGCCGTATCTGCCATTAACCGCGAGCCTAATTAAAAGCCGATGCCGAGTTTTACGGGCCCCTCTCTTCTGAATATAGATGGCTTTAGGGGGGAAGACGCGAGCAGAAGCTCCCCCTGACTGCACATGTTCTGTCTTTGATGTCTCTGTTTTCACAGCAGTGGTCTCTGGTAGGGAAGGAAGCCTCTTGGCCTGGGACCCTGAGAATCAGCCCTCTGGCTTCTACACTTGGACCTGGAGCTGGTTGCTTACTTCTTAAATGTGTATGTGTGTGCATGCGTGCGCGCGTGCATATGTGTGTGGGTGCGCGCTTGCTCGCTTACGTGCGTGCGTGCCTGCGTGCGTGCCTGCGTGCGTGCCTGCGTGCGTGCCTGCGTGCGTGCCTGCGTGCGTGCCTGCGTGCGTGCCTGCGTGCGTGCTTACATGCGTGCATGGGTGTGCATGCGCCGCTGCAGTCATGTCGGATCACACATGCAAATGCCTTGAGGATTTCTACAAAACCTTGTGGCTCACATGTTCTGAGTTTACATTCTTTCACAGCTGTGCTTGTTTACACATCTGTGAAATATCCTACACCAGGCAAGTCCAGCTTGTTGATATTGGTTCATTCAAACCAATGCACAAAAGAGGTACTGTGACAGCATCCCTCCCTAGATGACACAAATAAATCGGCAAATCATTAGTGAACTGGCAATAACAGCTCCATACCAAAGTTTCACATCTTTCCAAATTACCATTGACAGTATTCAGTCATTTATGTCCTAGAGACCCTCTTTATATGTATATGGATATTTTTTATAAATGCATCCATTTGGATCTTTTGTATACAGTTTTCAATCCCTAAAACAAATATTTTTTTAGCATTAAGGGGAGGTTTCTAAAACGCACCTGTCACATTGTATGGTGATTTTTCCCAACAAGCTACGTTTATATGTAAAGGAATAATTTTCTAGTAGGTTTTTATAAATATCTGCATGTGTGTGTTCCAGAGCTGTGTGGGGCTCCTCCCTGCTGGCCTGATGAACGTTACTTCTACACAGAGCCATACAGAGGGAGAGTCGGGCAATCCCCACTGTGTCCTAAGGCAGACTTCCGCATTAGCAAAATTAGCTGCTTAGCGTTGCGAATGTTAGTGCCTAGAAGTGGGCGTAGCACACAGAAAATGCAATGCGATGCAATGCAGGGAATATGACAAGACTTGCTGTTGGTACTAATAACTTCATATAAACATCACAGATGGTAAAACTGTTGTGATTATCATTACCGAGACATTTGATAGTTTGCATATTTGTGGTGATTACCCCGTTGTATAGTTCGTTAGTCCTTATTTTTGGCTTTTAATGTAGTGGTTCTATGTTGAGTCTATGGAAAGACATCCGCTTTAGGCACGACCTCGATCTCGTTGAAAGGCGGGGCTGCAATTTAATTCCTGGTCCTCCATTTGCGCAACTCTCCCTCTGTATGGCTCTGCTTCTACAGCTGCAGTGTGGTTCTGAATGCTGGTGCGGGTAGCCAGCTGTTCCTGATTGCCTTGAGTGCTTTAAATCAAAGAAGACCAGACCTGGAGATGGACGACGCCTGCCTCTTCTCCTCTCTCGCACCTTTTGACATCATTATTTTCTTCACACCACACCTCACGTTTCAAAAACACTTGTATTTACCCCCACATACTTATCTTTAATAAATTTGAATAAAACTTTATTCTGCGTTAGGTCTTCCCTTTTCTGATACATGGGCCTTTGAGCCAGAGCGTAACATGTGCCATCAAGGACTTAGAACAAACAACTCTGTGTAGAGGACAAGTGGCCTGCATCTGCTACTCACACAGAGATGGAGTCAACAGACTTATCGGACCCAGAGTGCCTAATAAAGTAGACTAACTTGGCCTAGTACTGCACCATTGGAGGTCAAACGCAAGAGGACGGGAAACCCTCCAGTCACAAAGCGAGTCCCCCACCCCCTCTCTGTTTTAGATCATTGCGGCGGGTTAGTCACTGTTGCTCTGATTGGTCCAGCCCAACGTTTATCAGCCCTCAACTTTCTGAACTGTGCAGTTCCAGACTAAACCTGTCATGTTATACTCATGTTATACTCTATCTTGCTAGGCTAGGACCCATGCCACAGGTACCAAGGGGCTCAGCCAAGTTGCCCCCACCCACCCTGGGACAATAATCACCTTTCTTCAACTGTAGCAAAGCCCATAGTGAATGTTTAATACAAATACTGGCGAGAATGACTTGTTGAAACATGAAAAGTTTAGTCTGGAATAGGGTGGTTAAGAAAACTGATGAATGTGAGTAGGAGCTAACCATTGTCGTTACAGTTTTCAAATTGCCTTTGCACTGCCTTGGCCAATGCCATGACCAATCAACTGACCACTTTTCGTTAGCCGTCTTGTCTCGAGCAGCGTGTCGTCATCCTGCCAAGCCCGTTTAAAAGACTCAAACAGAGGGGGGGCGGGGAGATACGTTTTGATTGGTGGGCTGAGGTTACCACCTTTTGTGTGGATATTACACAGAGTAGGAGGGCTATATATGTGTATATGTGCATGTTTGGATGTAGGCTTGTTTACATGTTTTGTGGTCCAGTCCTGCATGTTAAGTGTGTTTCCAAATTTCTCTCTAGAAGAGTAAAGGCTCATCCTATCCTATCCTATACCAATTCACCAGGCGATAATCTACCCAAATATAGTTTCCAGGATGATTTTTGCCCAGGGGCACTGGATTGGTTAATCCCAGCCCTGTAGTACTCACCACACATGGAGAGAATTCCGCAGAGCAGCCAGACCAGTAGGGACAGGCCCACGCTGTTGCCGCTGTTCATGAGCACCCCTTTGGGGGCGATGAAGATCCCGCTGCCCACCACGGTGCCGAAGATGAAGGAGACGGCCGGCAGGAGGCCGATGGTCCTCCTCAGGTGCACCGCCTCTGGCCCGTCACCGTCACCCGACTCCTGGCCCGTCACCTCAGCCTTCCCATTGCTGCCCGCCGCCGCCACCACGCTCTCGGCTTTGGTTCCCGCCTCCATGACCCAGGGACAGGGGATAGATCCAGACTGCAGCAGCCCAGTGCGTTGTTACATGTGTTCACATACAGTATGGTGAATAAAAAATAGAAGGATACCTCGTTAACACTTTGACCAAAATGACTGAATAAAAAAAAAAATGTCTGAATTTTTTTTTTTAATCTGGGAATAGTAGTAGCAGTGTATGTGTGTGTGTCACAGTGTGCGTGTGCGTGTGCGTGTGCGTGTGTGCCTATTCCACATTACCCAGCCAGCACAACACAAATAAAACGAAGGCTCTACTTTTAAAATGTAAGCATGTTAGCCTGTGTGGAATTCAGATTAACATTCAGTTGACTCCGCTCGCTCCTCCCTTTCCTTGCTATCCGAACAAACAAGAAACTAACACATGCAGCCATGGTGGCAATCAGGGCTGGACTAGATGCGGCCCGGGTCGGGCATTATTGGCGTAGACCAGCCTCTCATGCAACCCCCTGTTTTTCTACAATATTGTGATAGACTCAGTTCATTGTCTGTGTTAAAGTTTGCTCAATGGGCCGCCACATCCATGGTGGGCCTGTCTCTAAGGGGGAAAAAAATGAAAACAAAACAAAAAATAAAGCCAAACAAAACAAAAAAGCAATGAATCAAATTCAATGACAACAGCATAAGGACTGTCGGCCCACCGGGAAAATGCCCTCTTTGCCAGGATGCCAGTCCAGGCCTGGTGGCACTCATGTGGAGCACAATGTGTAGAGCACCTATACCATACATGGGGATCCGGGTTCGAGTCCAGCCAATCATTTCTGGACCCTACTCCATATATCCCTCCTAACAACCGATATAAGTGACAGTAGCGATATTGAGGACATTGATTTAGATTTGATTGGCAATGAGGATGAAGTTGGGAGTGAGATACACGTATCGATTCCATAAATAGGAATCAGTGGCTGCAAGCGCTGTTTGAAGATGAGAAGGACTTACCAGAGTTTGTCGCCTTCCAAGATGGTTGGCCTATTGAGGACGTTGATTCAGATTTGTTGGGAAATGAGGGTGAAGTTCAGCAAGAGATACCTGTTGATAGAAAGAGGTCAGTGGATGCAAGCGATGTGTGAAGATGAGCAGGAGTACTTGCTGGAGTTTGTCGGCTTCCAAGATAAATGGACAAGTGTAAATTGTCTCCCTCATTCAAAGATATGAAGCCAGGTGACAAAATAGTGTTGGATTTCCAGCTGTACACCAAACTCAAAAAGGCTTATCATTATAAAAATGTATTATGTAGGCATACTTACTATGTGTTAACTAGAATCCGGTGTGAAAAAGGGAGTCAGAGAGCATGGTGTCCAAGACCTTGAATTTCACAGTTTTATTTGTCTGATTCATAAGATCAATAAATGATTCAATTAATATTTACATGACTATTAGCAGAGCTCTAGCCTATAAGTCTGACCTGTCACCAATGGCAACAAATGAAGGCCTTGCCTTTGCCTATAATCTCTTTTGTAGGTTATGATGACCAGATACATTCAGAGCCCAGTAATTTGCATAGTCTTTATTTACTCTATTGGATCTTATCTCTCTGTTGTAGTGCTTTGATTCGTCTCCCCTGTGACTCCCAAGGACCAGACGCATTGACCTTGTGGCGTTATCATTGCCCATGCTCATGCAGGATTATTTTTTACAGTGCACAGAATGCCCTGTTTCATGAAAATATTTTTGATAACTTTTGGCTAGCTTCTTCAAATTCAGTGAAATTGTTATGGTTAATAAAACATGTCAAAACATGCAATTATTACTTTTTGTTAAACATTAAATTAATTCCAATGCTTATTTGTGACTGATATCTTCAATAGATGATGTCTGATGAGGGGCATGGCATGCTACCCGAGCTTGGTGTTGCGGACCTTATTTTCATTTTTCATGTTTCAATAAACTACAGATGACTGAAGTGTTAGTACACACTCAAACACACACACACACACACACACACACACACACACACACACACACACACACACACACACACACACACACACACACACACACACACACACACACTCTCTCTCTCTCTCTCTCTCTCTCTCTCTCTCTCTCTCTCTCTCTCTCTCTCTCTCTCTCTCTCTCTCTCTCTCTCTCTCTCTCTCTCTCTCTCTCTCTCTCTCTCATGGATAAGCAGATTCTTAATAAATGTTCCAATAAAAGTCAAAGGCCTAAGCTATCTTCTTTTATTATTGTATCTTATATCTCTACCTGCTAGGCCTACAGAAACTGAGAAATGAAGGTTTAAGTAAGTGTTCACGAAGGCTGAACAAATCAAACAGATCATCAGAAAGAACTGGGGTATCATTGAGAGTGATGAAATCTCAGTCAGGTCTTTCCTGATTCACCTCTGGTCAGGTTTAAAAGGTGTCCTACTTTGCAGGACAATAGCTACCAGACACCCAACAAAACTGGTTGACCAAAAGGCCCATTGGCTGTTTTAAATGCCACTACTGCAATCATTGTGCATATGTCCTACAAAAACTCTCCAAGACAACTTGTTATTAATCATTTCATGAACTGTAAAACCACCTTTGTGATCTATAGGTTGGAGTGTCCCCGATGTAAAGAGTTCTACATAGTGTTAGCTCCACGTAACAATACGAAGACCAAAACGGTGCTTACAAGACAGACTAGCGGAACACAAGTGTGCAATCCGCACAGGCAATGCGAACTATCCATGGCAAGACACTGGGACACCATAACAGTGATCCATCTACTTTGAAGGCCTGTGGTATTGATCACATCCCACTGTCTTTAAGGAAAGGGGATAGACATAGACAGCTGAACCAGAGGGAGAGATATTGGATTTATAAATTACAGGCCACAAAATACCCAGGGCTGATTGAGGACCTTGATTTCAGTGTGATTTTATCTTGGTGTGGCTGCCCTTCTCTCCCGTTTTCTTTTATACTCATTGTCTTTCTGTCTTTGTTTTTTCTTGTTTGGTGTTTTTGTTTTTTCCATTTTCTCTTTTTTTCCACACAATGTGTATCAACTTCAATATGGGGTACTCTGAATTAGCCTGTGTGATCTTATTTCCCATTCGCATTAGTAAGGATGACACCTGTTACCGGAGCAGCACACCTTACTTGCAACATGGAGGTTTCTGAATGGTTAACTTACTTAAAAAAAAAAACCTCTTCCTTCTGTTTTTGTTCTTTTTTTTCCTGAAAATCAATACCCAGGTTTTAGGATCCTGTATACAGAATGTCACATAGGCAAACACTGGCCTTTTGGCAGTCACCTTCCGGTCCGAATGGGTTAAGATCTATAAGGAAGCAACAATGACACATCCTTTTTTGCAACTGAACAAAATGTACTAAATTGCTCAAAACATAAGCCAGTATCTACTCACCAAAGTCAGCTCAGATGCAGCAGGACATCAGAAGAAGCAGGAGAGGTAGCCCTGTTCATCTCTTTGGAAGGACAAAAAGAAGTGGCGTACTCCTCTTCTTTCCCACGTGGGTCTGTGGGTCCCCCCTCCTGGTGTTTTGCTGGAAAACTCACCCACCTCCTCCTTCCCGTGCACCCCAAAAAACAGCCCCCAACTTGCAAGCACTCATGAGTCGGGACGGTAACCAGGGTAACTCACCCATCCCGCGAAGAACAGATGAACAAAGCAAGCAGTCTTCTGAGCCAACTTTTGTACAACACAACTCATTAGCACACTTCAGAAGGACAGGAGCACAGCGGAGAGAGAGAGAGGGAGAGAGAGAGAGAGTGTGTGTGTGGGTATATGCATGCATGCGTGTCACTGATTCTTGAGAAAGTGGCTAAAACATGTCTCAGCAATAAACTGCCAATTCTGTTGAAAATAAACTACATTTTCATGAACCAAATGAATCCAGGTAATGACCCAGGGGTCTGTTACACAAATGTAAAGTCGTTTGAAATATTTACGTGTAATTTTATTACTTTTCATGGCTATAAACCTGCCCACACCCTGTAAAAACAGCTGTCCCAAGGACAGACATCATCATTTCAATTGACTTAAAATGTAAAAATCACTGATATTATTGAATAATATCACCATGATGTGAAAGTCCATATTGAAGTGGTTCTGCAGATATGCACATAGTGTGTGTTAAGCAATATTTACTACTATTTTCTGATTGCTCAAAGTGTGTCCAGCATATTAGTCACCACCGTCAGATTTTTTTAAAAAGACAATAAAATCAGGTATGCACAAGGTCATTGTCATTACTTAGGACCCCTTTTCAAACCTTTAGCTCTACTGAATACTTCACCATCACCGAAGCTCCTGTAAGTTTACTATTTTCTCCTCAATTTGTTAATTTGTTTGGACACTGGTACTGTCCCAACCATAAACTGTCAACACCGTCGGGGGTTTTAATAGTATTATGTTACATTAATGTTAATTATATATTTTTTTTCAGAAGCGGCATCAAGCCCCTAAGAAACAGAGCGAAAACGAAGTGGCTAATGTCAGCAAAGAATGCATAATATGTAAAAGAGTGTTTTTTTTGTCTCACACCGTCAGATGTCACCACCGTCAGATTTTACAAACATAGCACAAACACAAGCACAAACATACTGTGCACACACAAAAATAAAGTGTTTATGCTAGATGTCATTGACTTGAGAGGGCTATTTATTTTGCTAAATGTAGGTAATAATTAGGTCACTTTCACCACCTTCAGATTACTGTCACCACCGTCAGTTCTTAAGTCACCACCGTAAGGAGTTTTGGACATTTTAAATGAATGTGCTTACAAAATTGTCCTTTGGAGTTGTTGAATTTTCAAAGTAATAGCAAATTTAAGCCTACATGAATATTTGTGAAATTACAAAAAAATGTTTGGTCCATTAAGGCATTAAGTAAGCATTGTCTGACGGCACATATTTTTAAATTAGAACACATGAAACAGTATTAAAATAGAATGAAAGTGAATTTTCAACATTTAAAGGCGTATGTGTGAACCAAAAAACACATATAATCACTTAAAAACTCCAGATACATGCAACCAAATCAATACACTTTTTATTGCTTTTAATTGTGTCTGACGGTGTTGACAAAAAACAAGGTATGATCGGAGAAAAACCTGATTTCTGAAAAAAATTAAAAATGGGGAGATTGGCCTTGTGCATTTTTGAAAAGCCAAGACCTTTGTGTACGAGGATATACCATATTATTTTGTAATTCTCTTCTTTTTTTTCTTTCAAGATTACAACCTGTTTCTCAAGAATCAGTGACGTGTGTGTCTGTGTTTGAGAGAGAGAGAGAGAGAGAGAGAGAGAGTGTGTGTGAGTGTGAATGTGTTTGAAGTGTATGTGTGCATGTGTAAGTAGTTGGGTCTGTGCACTTGCACGTGCAGGTGTGTGTGTGTGTGTGTGTGTGTGTGTGTGTGTGTGTGTGTGTGTGTGTGTGTGTGTGTGTGTGTGAGAGAGAGAGAGAGTGTGTGAGTGTGCGTGCATACATGTGTGTGTGCGTGCGTGCGTTGTGTGTGTGTGTATGTGTGCATGCTGACTTGGGGGTCGTGTGCGGTGGGGGTTACACATGTCTAGTATCTTTGTAGAAACAGCTGCAGACATGACTGGAAGGGTCATCAGGATATGAGCTTCAAGTCCTCAACAAAAACAAACACCCTCTCAACAACAACAACAACAAAGCACACACATGACAACAGCAATTACAAGTTGCTTCATTCAACACTGACTATAGGAAATACATAACATATTTACGAGATTTCTCAACAATACATTTACCCCATTGCAAATAGTAGCAGCGCTCAAAGCTTCAGCCAGCTCCAGACTGTAGTCAAACAGCAGGGGCCTAACGACAAACTGCCACACGGCTCCGAGTTCAGCCTCTCACCTCTTCTTCGGGGGTCATAACCTGTCTGACTGCATCTCAGATGTTCGGATGACGGAGGCCCTTGTTAACATTCCACGGCCAATGGGAAACGGGCGAGTCACTCTCACTCTGGGGGTCAAATGCTCCCACAGATGTGTTGACTGTAAACCAAGAGAATTACTAATGAAATTGTGTGTGTGTGCGTGCGTGCGTGCGTGCGTGCGTGCGTGCGTGCGTGCGTGCGTGCGTGCGTGCGTGCGTGCGTGTCAAATGAGGTGATTTTGTATTTAATCTGTGAAGTTGTTCTGTTTGTGCATTCCATTTATGGACAAACATCTTTGCAATTATTGTGAAACACCAATATATTAAATTGAACGAGACTGCTTGTTTGATACCACTACCTGGAAAAAGTATAGGTCTACTGAAGATATAGAGCAGTGGTTCTTAACCTTTTTCTCTTGTAGCACCCCCTTACCTCTGCCCAAGACAAGCTGCGCACCCCCGAACCGAACTTCTACACAGTAAACATGTAAAAAAATATGTAAAAGGGAAGTCAATTGCGCTCTAACCTTCTTGGTGCGTCCAGTCCAGGACGGTATACAATAATGTAGAGTAAACTGGTCCATGTAAAAAAATATATTTAATTGATTAATTGCAATGAATCCATCAATACCTTAACGACTGTAAATGGGGATCAAAACATTGATTACATTTGGTTTTGTTTTGGTCTAATTATAATGTTCCCATGCAGAATTTTGGTCACAACCTCAGCACAAACAAAATTCCACGCACCCCCTGGAGTCTCTGGTGCACCCCAGGGGGTGCCCGCACCCCAGGTTAAGAACCACTGAATAGAGAACGGGCGACGTTTGGTCCAGTGATGCATGACTGAAATAGCCTATTCTACTACTTCTTGAGGAGAAAAAAGTGTGCTCTGCTCTTGACATGTTGCGTGCTGGCAGGTACTCCCATTAAATATCTTCCCCAATAAGAAAGATGTGCACATATGAGGGGGAAAATGAGAGAGTAAATCAATTAAATTGCGAGGAAATGTAGTAAACGATCACACTTCTACACAGAAGAGGCCTTCAATGCCATCCAATCAAATGCAATATTGTCACTCCACACCACAAGATGGCAGTCTTGCACTCAGGGGCTGCAGTCTGACACTTGTTTTTGCCATAAACTTGAAGGAAGAATATTGCTAAATGTTTACTAGTAGCAGTAGCTAGCTAGTCCAGTCAGTGGAGTTGTGTATCTATACACATGTGGCATTTTAAGTAACCCTTTAAGGACCTGTATTTATGTAAGGATACATCAATGAGGCATGACGCGACTGTTTATCTTTGCGCAGAGGATTTGTTTGACCTGGGGATAGCCATTCGTTGACTTCGGTCGTTTCCTCTCACAGCCCAACTATGAGCACGCTTCAAATCACCAGCAGTCCATTGCCAGCAATCAGCTCGGGACTGGCTAAAATCTTTGGATTGCTGGACACCGCAGTTGAATACCTGATGGTGCAAAAAGATTTCCAGAACGCCTTTGAAACATGCGAGAGAGGGTTGGAACACCTGGACAGAGTGCTAGAAGTGGAGGACAGCAGGTAGGTGAAGGCAAGGAAGGTGCGCACAATCTGGAAGCAGCACACAGACGTGGCAACTTGTGAAGTATTTATGGAAAGGAATATGGCATAGAGTATAGTGTTGATTGATTTATTGTTATGCAAAACTGATAAGTACCTTCATTTGGTAGGTACGGGGAGCTGAAGGCGTCCCTGTGTATAGTTGGGATTCAGGCGCTGGCAGAACTGAACCAATGGCGTGGAGTTCTTGGCTGGGTCCTGCAACATTATGACTGCGCTGATAAAATGCCAGCTAAAATCATGCAAATGTGGTAATTTACTGTCTTCAGAATGAATACTAGTATAATTGCATATTAAAAATGTTGATGGTAACTTACGACGCTTTCATTAAAGGGGTATGCCACTATTTTGGGGATTAATACAGTTAAAATCGTTGGCTTATAGTTTATAAAGGTGGTAAAGTGTCTTATTTTTCATGTTAAGCGATGTCTTGCTTTAAGACAAGTTAAAAGAGGGAGTATGTCGCTAAGCTAGTGAAAGTCAATGGATCCGTGTAGCATTAATAGTGGCATACCCCTTTAACACTTGCACCTGTTGCCTTTAAACCAAGTTATCCGTCTCGTGTTACAGCATCCTTCTCTACTCTAAAGTGGGCGAACACACCACAATGCAGGATGCAGGCCACATGTGGCTCCACTGTCCTGAGAACAGCAGCATATCTGGCTATGCCACCGTTGCAGAGCTGTACCTTCTGCATGTGCTCATCCCCCTGGGCCTGGCAGAGGAAGCCCAGCGGCTGGTGTCGGAGGAAGTGGGCAATGTCGCGTTTACGACAGAGCAACGGCAGGTGGCGCTCGACTTATTAGAGAGACAGAAACAGACTGAGGGGAGAACGCCCTCTTCCAATCCAGGCCCTGAGGAAGGTTCACAGATGACCACAAAGCCTACTCCAGGTGTGTGTGTGTGTGTGTCTGTGTCTGTGTCTGTGTATTAAGGTCCCATTACAGTCAAGTATTACACTTTTCTAATATGTGTAAATTTGATTTGTGCTGCAATTCCCAGGATGTTTGCACAATTTGTCCATTTTGACCATTTTTTACACAATAGACATGCACAATTAAGGAATTACCGGTAAGTTGGGCTGTCATGTAATATATCTCTTATAACTGTGACACAAGGTCAAGCAAGAAGTGTGTGTGTGTGTGTGTGTGTGTGTGTGTGTGTGTGTGTGTGTGTGTGTGTGTGTGTGTGTGTGTGTGTGTGTGTGTGTGTGTGTGTGTGTCAGGTCCTGTGGTCCGGAAGCTGCTGACGATGTTGAGACTGTTACAAAGTGGGATCTCTTCAGTCATGACCAGATGGAGGTTCATCCCTGCCCGACGTCTTCTGTTGGCCGTGCTGCTGCTTTATCTGCTGCTGGTCAGAATGGACCCTGGTGAGCAGGTCTTGCTGCCTTGTGTGTGTGTGTTTGGTACGATTGTGACATTTGTCTTGTTTTAGTTGTCTTCCTTTGACGTTGGTGTATAGTGTATGTCGCATGTTTAGTAGTTACATTACATATTTCCCCATTTGGATATCAGTGACAAGATTTTAGACCTGAACAAGGCTGAAAGCAAACTGTAGGTTTATTCCAAAATTGAATACAAAATGATAACTATCAATCAGGGTTCCATACAAGATTCAATAATCATGCCAACAGAGAGAAAGCACCCTAGAACTGTACAGGAGGAGCTAGGCAATGATCTCAAGGCAGCTGGAACCTCAACCACTAATGCCTCTTTTCCACTGCCGATTTTCTGGTAGGCGTACTGCTTGACACAGCACGGCTCGGCCGCCACTTTTTGCCCTTCGATTGAGCTGTGTCATGCCCAGTCGAAAAGCAAATAGTGGCGGCCGAGTCGCGCTGTGTCGAGCTGTAGGCCTACCAGAAAACCGCCAGTCGAAAAGAGGCATACCTTTGATAAGATAACGTTTAATGGCACAGAGGATTAAAATCCTGCAGTGCACGTATGGTACCCCTGCTTCAGAAGGATTTTAATCCTCTGTGACCAGTACAAGCACCCTTGCTTGTACTGGTCCACCTGAGGTTTGCCAATGAACATCAGACTGGTTTAGGAAATTATTGGGAGGTGCTGTATTCAGATGACGCCAAAATCAATCGGCTTGGCATCAATTCCCTTCAAGGAAAAAATGCTGCCTATGATCCCAAGAACACCCACCTCCCCATCATGCATGAAACTCCCATTTGCCAAGCTACAGCCACACAATTTTAATGCTTTAGGGACGATCTGCAAAGAAAATACACAAACATTGTGATCAACTAAAAGAGATGTCTGACATCTGTGCAAGAAAACAAGGGCTTCGCTACCAAGTACTTTGTCTATGGCTAGAGGGGTGAAATACTAATTTCCTTCAATGAGATACAAATCAATTCAAATTTATTCTTTAAAGCTTGATTTGTTTTTTCTTAATCTGTAGAATATACCTACCATTGAAATTATAAACTGATCATGTCTTTATTACAACAAAATCAGCACTCTCATTGTGTGTGCTCATTTAAAAATTGGCCCATGGAAGAAAAGAAAAAAGTTAAGACGGAGCCAAAGCATGTTCTAATGGATAATTCTAAAATTACACAAGGAAGACCATTTTTAAAACGAAGCATATTGAATGCCCACATGAATGCACAAAAAAAGACCATCACAGAGGGACTGTGACACTCAGAAGCAAGGACGTTGAGAGACAAATTGCTAATTTACATAAGTATTACAAAATTACAATCATATGGATTTGAGATCATGAAATGTCCATTCTCAGTAAGCACACTAAATTGAACATACACACAATATTTCATAAACGCATGGTGATGCGAATGTTTAACAGTCTTGTATGTGGCAAAGCTTAGCTTCTAGTTGGACCCAGAAGACGTGTGAAACTGTCCTCTGATTAAAGAATGGACTTCTTTTCATCCTTTTTGTAAAGTCGTGGAGTCTTGCACCCTTAGTGTGGCTGCATCATTAGTGAACAGCTGATAAAATGACCTTGTATGCAACAACTTATGACAGTACTTCACAAAGGCTTTCAAAATGAGTAACAAAAGAGTTTTGCATTGTTATGTAATGAGTTGTTGTCAAGTACCATCCACACAGGTGTGTGCTGTATGTGTGTGTATTGTAACCATCTGCGTTGTGTTTTTGTGTTTTTCCTCTTGTCTGTCTCCTCAGCTCTTCCGTCCTCGTTCCCCTGGGTCTTCAAACTGCTGGGGCTCCTCAGGCAGATGTGGCACGCCATGTTTGGGCCATACTACAGAGCCAATGCAACCGCCTGAACTTGAAGCCAGTTGGTTTTTGTTGTTATATGACCCAAAGCTGATGCACTTGAGAGACTCTGTGAAAAACAAGTATTCTGTGTGTACATGTGCGTTGCAATGGGTTGTGATGGATGGATGACGGTGTTTTGCATAACTGAACGCCACCTGATGAAACTGTTGTTTTTGGTGAAATAACTAGAACTGGAATGGAGCTGATGGGTCTTCTAGAAAGCAGATTTAGTCTCTTTTCTGGTTACCGTATGTCCACTCTGAGCAAGAGGTAAATTTAATAATATAAGTGACCTGTGTGGCTCTGTTTTGATAGAAGGATGAAATCCCAGTCTCTTTTATTTGATGATTTATGATTCACTCTGGGTTAAACTGGCTGGGTTAGTCGCTAAGCCATGTTTTTGGAATATGGCCCTGAGGCATATACTGCAAAGCTGGTTCAGGATAAGTTAAGGTTAAGAGGTAAATAACCTAATAGAAAATCCTGGAGTCCTCATTATCTTAAGAAAAGCTCTTGTATTAGATGATTTACCTCTTAACCTTAACTTATCCTGAACCAGCTTTGCAGTATAAGTCCATGGTCTGCGGAGGTTTAATTGCCTTTTAGTTCGGGAAAGATATGGATTTTTATTTATTTTTCATTAAATCTGTGAACAATTGCTTCCAATAGTTTTTTTTACCATGAATTTTTACAAGTCTTAAAACACGTCTCAATTTTTCCACGACCAAAGTCACAGGCAATTGCCTGTAGAGCCAAAGTTGGGATGCCTATGGATCTTGTTGTAAAGTCCACAGTAAACCCAGAAATGTTGAATACAGTTTTATTGCAGAAATGTCATATATACCTAGGTCTCATGAATAGAATAGAACTTTGGGTAACACTTTATTTTAGGGACACATCTATTAGCACAAATACATACAATATTAATGCCTGTGTAAGTAACTTGTAAGGCATGTACTAAGCAAAATAAGACAGTTGTTAAGCATGTATTCACAAATGTCTTGTTCATGCCCAATTAGGGATTTATTACTAATATAACCTTAGTAAGGACCAGTAAGCCTATATTTCTATTTATTAGTAAGTAGTAAGTGGCAGAATACAATGTGTATAAGCTCCCGACACACTGTGTGAACAAACCCTGAACAGTGTGAAAACAGATGCGGAATAAGGGTCCCTATTCTAAAGTGATGCATTGGTCATCCCAGATGGCTCAGGGCCTCCGCACTACCAAAGTCCCCCTCGTTATCTAGGGCCCCCACACCACCCAGGCCTGCACTACCTAGCCACCCCGAACTACAAATTGTAAGGGCATATCAAATAATTAATATCTACCCAGCTGAATCATTCAGTTTTCTCCTGTTCGTATCAATGTGTGAATGGTAACAGGAGCCTTTATATAGCAAGGATTGAACGTACACTTGTCAATGGCGGTGGGTTGGTGAGATGTAATTTTTTTTTAATTTTTTTTAATTGTAACCCCCCCCACACATAAATGCAGAACATTAGAATAATAGTTTTGAAGCAAAACTAAATTATTCTTTTGTGATAATTAAGTTAATGTTTGAGAAGAAGTGCAGTGCATGATGGGTACGCAATCTAGGCCAACAGACAACATACCCAGCTCTGAGCCTATGTCCTTAGCTCCTTCCCTCACTCGTGAAACAATTGCCATGTACGTAACAACAGAAATATTATCTTTGCTGCATTGGCCATGCATTGCATTTCTGACTAAGGGCGTACCCATAATGCACTGCACTTCTTGGAGCTAAGTTTCTCAAACATTAACTTATTTATCACAAAGGAATAGCTTAGTTTCGCTTCCAAACTTATTACTCATCGTTATATTCTGCATTTATTGTAGGGTTTTTACAATTAAAACTAATTGGTGTATGAAAAACTGACATCTCACCACCCACCGTAATTGAGAAGTTTACGTCCAATCCTTGCTATATAATGCTTCCAATTACATTGTTATTATTGAATAGGATTAGTGAGATGTACGTATCTAGTGAAACTAATGCAGAGTCAGAAATGTTCTTACACTTTGCTTCCTGGGGGGTGGGGTGTTAGAGTCAGGGCCCTAGGTAATGTGGGGGCCCTAGGTCGTGCGGGGGCCCTAAGCCATCTGGGCTGAGCAATGCATAACTTTAGAATAGGGACCCTTATTCCACATCTGTTTTCACACTGTTCAGGGTTTGTTCACACAGTGTACCAGGAGCTTATACACATTGTATTCTGGTCCTTACTGCTTACTCATAAATAGAAATCTAGGTCTACTAGGTACTTACTAAGGTTATATTGGTAATAAATCCCTTATTGTGCATGAACAAGACATTTGCGAATAAATGTCTAACAACTGTCTGATTTTGCTTAGTACATGCCTTACAAGTTACTTACTAAGGCATTAATATTGTATGTATTAGTGCTAATAGATGTATCCCTAAAATAAAGTGTTACTGAACTTTGTTGCTGAAAGTTGCACTTTGGGATGTTTCCACAATTGGCTTTTTTTTTTTTTTTTTTTTTAATGAGATTTATGTACTAGACCTACAGGTGAATAATACACTTAAAAATGAGCAGATATTACAATGAAACTTTATCAGTTGAGTACTTGTGTTAACATGCATGTTTTTGACATGTGTAATGGATGCCAACTAGCAGAGTTCAGCTGTAGAACATTAGTAAACCTCCCTCCTGAAGCAGTCATATAGATGCGGTAGCGCTGAGCTCTCGGCCCAGACCAGGGGTGGGGAACCTATGTCTAGAGTGCCGTTTATGGCTCTTGAGGCCGTTTTATCCGGCCCCCGATATAATCTTAATTATATGCATCTTTACATGAAATATGACATGTTTAGTGAAGCAATCTTAAAAATGTACAATACAATCAAGTTATATTTCAGGGGACCTAGAGAAGATGAGGTCCGTTTTGAAGGTGACTGCCTTCAATATAGGTCTAAAGTGCAGGGGGAAATCCTGGGTTGTGCTCATAGTACGGCCCTTGGAGGAATTTGAAGTGGCCCCTCGAATGAAAAAGGTTCCCCATCCCTGGTCTAGACCTTTAGCTCAGTGGTGTTATACTTGTGCCTTCCGTGCCAAACTGGAGTGTGAACAGGAAGGTCACAAGTTCGAGCCCCAAGTGGCGCAATGTAGTGACCTTGGTTACATAATGCAAATGGGGGAAAAATGTATGTGCCCTTTATACTAATACAAAACAAATGCAAATCAGATTAATTTGATAGCCCTCCTCATCTCTTCCCCTGGAGTAAAAAAGTTTACTCTTAGACCTTAAAGAACATGTAAATGCACCAGAATTAGTTACTGTGACTTTGGCCGTGGATAAATTGAGAGGTGTTTCAAGACACTTGTAGTAGTTTAAAAGTCAGTTGATAGATTTTTTTTAAATCCATATCTTTCCCTAACTATTGTTGCGTTTGACCAAAAGATGAATGTCAGAGTTGTACAATATGTTGAATTTCTTTCTGTAAATAATAATTTGTAAATAATTAGGAGAGAAACTATGTAACATGGCAGAACAGCCATGGCCTAATTTAAACAAATAAATACGTTTTTATGGCATTAATGAAATATTGTGTGTGATGTTCTCATGGAAAGATATTTCATATCATATTTTTTAGTCCAGTCGTGATCCCCATAGGCCCCTATACTGAACCCAGAAATGTTGAGTACCCTAAAGTTTTATTGCAGAAATGTCATCTATAGGTCAAATGAAAGGGATTTAGCTTGGTTGCCCGAAGTTGCACTTTGGGCAATTTGCATAATTAGCATAAATATATTGTTAAGGTAAGACTATATAGGTGAATAGGCAAAAAAACTTAAATCATAGATATCACCTTGAAACTTTCTCAGTTGATTACTGATGATAAGAGAAGAAAAAAATGTATTGGATGTTTTTTGTATTTTGATGTTAAGATATGCAAATGAGGGCATGAATCATCAATTATGCACTAATTTGCATACACATGAAATCAGCTTTGCATGGTAAAACCAGACTCAAAATTATTTTTCTGTGGATAAAATATGTATATTTCAGGGTTGAGTTAGTGAAAACCTTTTCAAGACCCTGGTCAAGAGACAGTTTTGACATGTACCGTAGATGGATGAATTAGGTGTTTCATGCTAAACAGCTGTAGCCTACATGTAGGCCTACATACAGTGAACAAATTCAAAAGAGCTACGTATACAAACATCATACAATAGTATCAATTAATCGTTTATCAATTAATTGTGATGACACAAATCAATAATTTGCATCCCTCACCACACCATTTAAAAAATGTTGGGGGGATCTTATCTTACTACACAACAAAAATAAACCATTCATAGTTCATAAGGATGAATACCAAGAAGATAATGAGGGTGTCAAAACAGAATATGGAGATGGTGAAGGCTATGTGGTAATCAAGACTATACTATACTGTACTGTATTGTACTGTAGTGTGATGAACTGTAATATACTACTGCAATGTAAGTTACTCTGCTGCACTGTACTGTACTGTACTGTACTGTACTATACTGTACTCTACTGTACTATACTCTACTCTACTGTACTCTACTGTAGTGCACTGTACTGTGCTGTACTCTACTGTACTGTACTGCACTCTACTGCACTGTACTGTACTGTACTGAACTGTACTCTACTGTACTCTACTGTGCTGTACTCTACTCTAACTGCACTGTACTGTATTCTACTGAACTGCACTGTACTATACTGTTCTTTACTATACTGTACTCTATGATCCTGTACTCTACTGTACTGTACTGTACTATACTGAACTGTATTGTACTCTATTGAAACATACTGTACTCTACTGTACTGTGCTACACTGTACTGTATGCTACTGTACTATTGTACAACTACATATGACTGAAACATGTAGCACATTCTGAAGTCAAGTACGATATGATGCAAAAAGGTGTGGTGGGATATTCCATATGAGTATATTCCATATGAGAATTGTTGCTTTATATTGATATTTCTCCTATATGTAAGGTTCATGTTGTCCATGAGCTGTCCGTTTGGAAGTAGCAATTGATTCTCAATGATCACTGAGGTAACGGTAATACAACACAAGTAGGCTACTAGGTGAGGACTTGTTTGCAAATCCTGAAAAAAGAACTCCATTTAGGCCTACCTCTGTTTACTTACTGAACACCAACTTAGAAATAATTTTCAACTGAAAATATACATTTAGTAATTTATAATGCCATTCTTAAAAATGACTGAAATGCACCCACTATATGCGCAACTCTACCTGTGAAGATGTAGAATTTGGTGATGTTATGGGTTATTCACACACATGGAGAGGTCTTGTCCCTTACTCTATCTCGTGCAAATAAAAATATCTATGTTATGGAAATTAGAAGATGGAGAAGCTGCTACCTTGGACACCTTGTTGCACTGACATCTCCCCATTCAGTATGCTGCTGAGTGAGCATTCGCAGCAGTCTATTCTCACTTTAGTTTCAGGGTGGGAAATACTCATTTTAATACAGGCGAAGTATGAATCTTCTCAAATTGTTCACAATGTTGCGGTCAAGCATGTAAGCACAGACTCACTCATATGACATGTTAGAAAGTTTTTTTCAGAGGGCCCCTAGGCTAGAATTACTACACATACCCTAAAGAAACACCGTGCAAAGTCTGGTGCTTTTGTCACTTCCGTAAAGTTAAAACCCCTTAACAGACTCCACGATAATCTATCCATGTCAAAACATCTTCTTGACCAGGTTCCTCAGAGGGTTTTCACCAATTCAACCCCGAAATATACAAATTTTACCCACAGAAAAAATATTTTGAGTCTGGTTTTACCATGCAAAGCTGATTTCGTGTGTATGCAAATTAGTGTATAATTAATGATGCATGCCCTCATTTGCATATCTAAACATCAAAATACAAAAAACATCCAATACATTTTTTTCTTCTCTTATCGTCAGTAATCAACTGAGAAAGTTTCAAGGTGATATCTACAATTTAATTTTTTAAGCCTATTCACTAGTAGTAGTCCTTACCTTAACAATATATTAATGCTAATTATGCAAATTGCCCAAAGTGCAACTTTGGGCAACCAAGCTAAATCCCCTTCATTTGACCTATAGATGGCATTTCTGCAATAAAACTTTAGGGTACTCAACATTTCTGGGTTCATGAAATCACGACTAGACTATTTTAGGGTCTGGCCTAAAGCACATGTTGGAGAAACATAATGGGCAACATAGGCTACCAAAATAGAGTGACAATCACATCAATATGCAGCCCATCAAGTCAGAGATTTAGGAATACAGTCAGGAAGTATTTTTCCAAAACATCAACTACTTCAATGGGAAGTTTTAGGCCATTTATCCAGACACATGACAGACAAAGACAGACATACAGTGCATGGACTGGGATAACTTTTTTTGTTCTTCTACGACTTCATTGATGATAGATAGGACTGTTTGAGAGGTGGACAGGAAGTGAATGGGAAGAGAGACGGGGAGGAGTCGGCAAAGGTCCCAGGCCGGGAATCGAATACGGGTCGGCTGCATTGCAGACGAGTACCCCAATGTTTGGCCACGGCAGGGCCATTTGTGCATGGACTTAAATCTTTTTGTAAGGTAATGCTTTTAAGTGGTGGTAGAGAAGAATATGATACCAGATAAATCGTATACAGCTCTACACATTTGTTCATATGCAGGTTTTACACTCCCTGAAAGTTGAATGTGCAAGACTACAACTTGACCAATTGATTCATATTTCATAATTTGTGTGAGTGTGTGTGTGCGTGCAAGTGTTGATTATATCACAAAATATGGTGAGTTGACGAAGTTTTGACACAACTGCCACCACAGATTTTTTTTTAAATTATTATTTCTCCTTTACATCACATTGAGGCAGTTGAGGCCAGTTTCTGCAATGTGTGACTTAAAATCAGACAATGGAATGAAGACATCTAATGGTAGCACAACAGCCTTTGAACCAAAGCTTCTACGTACTTACTAGCACTTTAATGGGTGTTGTACTCCAAATGGGAAAGATAGTTATTTACTAATCTGAGGTTTGGTAGATATAGGCCTACCTGTCAGCCGGGGAAGACTTTATAGACCTAGTTTTATGTGTGTATTCCATACATAAAAAACACTTCCCTCCTTTCCTTTTCTACATTTCTTCCTCTCCCTCCCCCTTACACATTGCACTGTACGAGCAGGTACCCAGTTTAGCTTCAACATGATCGAAACGCATTGCCTGCTGTGTCAGGTTTAGGCTTCAAATCTTAATAGACAAATAACAACTGTAACCATGTGTGCACAACAGCCTGAGGTCATAGCCTATTACACATTGCACACTTGCAGTGCTTTGATTAGCTTTTTGACTAAGACTGATTGGAATGCACCTAGAAATGTTTTGGTTTGACATTCTTTGCTTGATTAAATACTAGGCTACTTTTCCAAGTGTCTTTCTTGTGAAGCAAAAGTCAAAATATCAGCCTATAATTACACCGAGCTGAAGATTTTAGTTTTCTGGAAAGTGGTTTCACAAACACATTTTTGAAGGGATTTGTGGAATGCGGCATATTTGAAGACATGGCTGTATTTATTTTTAGACAGAACATGACAGCATTACTGATGTTTTCGTAGGGGTGTGTGTTGGAGGTTGTAGCTGTCAGTATCTTCCATCTTAAACGTTTAAATATTTTACCCCTGTTTAATTCTATTTTAACCTGCTAGGCTATGCTTTGTGCTTTTTTTGTTCACTTAATTTTATTTCATTTTACTTTTTGTGAAGCACATTTAACTGCATTTGTGTAAGAAATGCGCTATGCAAATACAATTGCATTGCCTTGCCTTACAGAGCCATTCTGTTACTGAAGTTCTAGCATGTAGGTATGAATGGATGATTACAGTGCACAGCAATAGTGAGTGCACACCTGTCGAAAAGTAACATTTTGAACAATGTTTTCATAAACACACAAGTTATTCCTAAAACGCTCATAGAGTAGGCCCTAAGTATAATTTACTTAAATGACATATTTGTCCATTTTTGTGAAATTATGCCGGTGCAAAAGTGAGTACACCCATAGTGTCTGAGAAGGGGCCGTGTTGGCCCGAAACATCTCAAAATTGAAAGGGATGAAAAGGGAGGTCATCGGTGTGCGTTTCAACCTTGTTTTACATTGAACTTTTACATTTTGAGTCTGCACCTGGCTAAAATCGATGTGTGTGAGATTTGAATGAAATCCTGTAGGGAGTATCATGATCTGCTTCAGTAGTCACAGTACATGATGACAAGCATATTTCTTATGGTGGAATTCAGCTTCCTGCTGTTGTATGGATGGCCTCCAGGATAAGTGACCATGGTTTGAGGGTCCTCAGTGATGGCCAAAGGGAAGGTGATGGGGCACACTGGATGGGAGAAGTAAGGTGGGGATTTGGGACTGGGACACCTTGAATGTGTGAAGCACAAGGCTTCTCCTGAAGGAGAAGGCAGTGTGATGCAGTGATTGTCTCTAGTGAGCTCTGATTCACCACTGAGCCTGATTCTTTGGTGTAGCTTGCCTTTCAGACCCAAAGTTTGGTACGCCAGAAGATTTGGCCCTAAGTCCAAGCGGGGAGCTCTACTCTCCTTTGCTAAAATAATAATAATAATAATAATAATAATAATAAAAATAAAATTTAAAAAACATGTGCGGATATCAAAGTTATAATACAGTATGACACCAATGTAATTTCAAATGCATGAACATGCTCTTAACAGAAAACATGTACCTTGTATAGAGACACTATCAAAGGTTCTTCCAGGACACCATTTAATGGTCTTCCCAAAGATTTAGGTTTGCCTCCGGTCTGACACTCACTTCACCAACAGAACTTTTAACCTCTGCTTATTTTGAAGTTGTGAAGATCCTCGAGGTCAGCAGTTAGGCTATTAAGTCAGCTTATTGTTACAACAGCAACGTTTTAAATGCTTTATAGATATGTAGGTATATGACACTGCACAACGGTAGGCTAGTCACCTGGTTAGGCAGGTAGGCTATCTGCGTGGACCACATAAGTTTCACTTCACCGGTAGAGGATGCTACACTGTAAACAGAAACTGAAACTGAAAGTAGTCGGTTGCTGTGGTGCTAGTAAACGCAAACGGTAGCCTTGCCAGCACACCTTTCTGATTATATTTTTGATCGTTTATTTTTGTACCGTGTTACGAATCTTTTACCATTTTAAGCGTCACTTTAAGTCGTATGGACAAGCTTGTCTAGACTTGATGTAGGATACGTCATGTTTCTCGTATAAGCCTAGGCTATGTTGTTGCAATAACCCGTGCTTCGCAATTTAATTGATACAATTGTTGTGAAGTATTTTACTGAATGTCCCCTGAAAAGGTGAAATGGAGAGAACCTCATTATATCGTCGTTCGTATGGTAAGTGGGATTCCATTATTCCGAGTATGCGTAATGTCGAAACGACTGATTTATCACTTTGCTGTTTTGCTCTCTTGAAGACCCGCGGATAAGAGGACTGAGCAACTTCAGTCTATCATGCTGTGTAAATGCACTTCTGCAGTCCTTATTCGCCACAAAGGAATTACAAGACCTTCTAGACCGGTGCGTAATCTTCTCAATTTTCTCCAAAACAAATGCTTTGCTAGTCGCCTGCTCTGACGTGTTGTTGTAGCCCGTTGTA
Organism: Engraulis encrasicolus; assembly: GCF_034702125.1. NCBI lineage: Eukaryota > Metazoa > Chordata > Actinopteri > Clupeiformes > Engraulidae > Engraulis > Engraulis encrasicolus. Next base: position 11,745,135 of record NC_085871.1, read on the forward strand.
AATCGTTTGTGAGAGTGACCAGGCCACAGAGGTCTGTGGACCAAGCTTTTAGCCCTGACATAGCACATGTCCTCCTGTTGTCCATTCCATATTTGTGATTTCTGTGTGTCCAGTTGGGAACCAAATGGTGATTGCGAGGAAAGTAAAAACGTAGCTCTGCATCTGAAGAAGACTCTGCAGGATATGCGACGAGATGGTCTACAACCTGCGCCTCATCGCAGCTTCCTGGCTTGCCTGCATCACAATTCAATCTACAGTATGTACCCACCCAGTGCACACTTACCTAACCTAGTAATAAGTTATAACCATATGATGTAGTCAGGCAACCCTACACTGTAGACACAGTTTGAATGTATGTAAAATCTAAAATAGATGTACTATAATGCCCCCACTTGGATAATTGAAAAGTCTACGCTAGAACTGAATGGCAGATTTAGGTTCTCATTAAATTGTATACATGTATTGTGTGGGGATTCCCTTTCAGATGACCTTGTCCTGGGCCCAGGTCCAGTCAAACCTGCCAGAGGCCCTGCTTATGCATACTCTAACTTGTACAGTCCGAGTAAGACTAACAGTTAGCCTGGCCCATGTGTTGGTGGTGTGGCAGCCAGCCGGTTGTCACCCCTTCATGGGGTTCCCTAATTCGGTTGCCTTGCCCACTACACAGTTTTCCCAAGAGAAGGAAGCGTTGCTGTATGTAAATCCATGCAAATGTGTCTCCTAGGAAATGTGCAGCATGATGCCGATGAAGTGTTTCTCTCAGTCCTGAACCTCATTCAACAACAGATGGCCGACACACATGTGGTAGAGTTGGCACCGTTTTTTTCCCTCCATTGTTCAGTTTTGTGAAAGAAAGCTGAGCCGTGCATGCATGGTTGTTGATTGACATTGTTGCGAAAAGGAGAGAAGAATGGCTGTTAAAAGAGTTGTGTTGCGTGTTGTTACCTCTTTCTACAGAAAAGGGAAATCCTTGACCTTTATAAGGTCAACATCAAGGGCCACACATTATGTTCGGAGTGTGCGTATGATCACGTGGTCGAGAGCTTTCTGCTCAGCCTTCCGCTTTCTGTGCACGAGGGGCGCAATGACTTGGTGAGAGTGACTTGATTTTGGCTTATAATGGTCATCATTGCATATACCGTAGGCTTCTTTCCCAGTGCTCCCCTGAGTCACCGATATTAAGTGTTAAATACCACATGTGATCTGGTCTATAGAAGAAATGCATCCAGTCATTCTTTGAGGAACAGGAGCTCGAAGGAGAAGATAAATGCTACTGTGAACGATGTGGACAGAAATGGCGATCTAAGCAGGTCAGAAGGCTTTTGATTGTACATGATGAACTGTATGCGGTAGACAATGGCTACGTTTACATGAGACATTTAATTTGGTATGATCTCACTTTAAATCTGAATAAAGTTTAATTCCGCTTTGAAAACGTCAACACCTCTTAATTCGGCATTATAGGAAATATCAAAGTAAATCTGACTGAACTATTTAATTCGGAATTATTAATTCGGAATGAAAAACATCATGTAAACATAGTGATTATATTGGATTTAATAAAGATAATATATGGTATGTCTTTGTCTTAAATGCTTTTGTCAGTGATGACATCAGTGTTCCATTTTCTTTTTGGCAGTGGTTTGAACTTTGTGCCCTCCCTAAAATCGTATGCATGCATCTGAAGCGGTTTCGAAATGTGGATGGATTCACCAGAAAACTGTTTAGCAAAGTGTCATTCCCCGAGACCCTGAACTTCACTGACATTGATCCTAAGGTAATTTATATAGTTCAAGATGCCTGCGGATCTTGAATCCTGAGAAGTCATTGAATGGCAGATTGTAAAACGACATACAGTATACTTTATCTCTGTTCTTTTGAATAATTCACGTCATCAAATATGGACATGACTGACAATTAAATTCGCTGCAGTGCAACCCTAATTGCCATACTCATCATTGGATATATAAAAACAGTCCTCAGAAATACTTCACCCTCAGCTGATGCTCTTGCTTTTTTTATTTGTAAACCCATCATTTTGAAATATGTAAGTAATTGTAATTTTAATGTAATTTCCTTGTCACACAGCACACTACAACTTACAGGCTGTATGCAGTGGTGGTACACTCTGGAATTGCCTCGTTTGGCCACTACACGGCATACATTCAACTACCAACAGACTCGACATGGTACTATGCAGATGACAGTCGAGTTAAAAAGGTAAACTGTGTGGTGTGGCAGTTAATACACATTAAACAATCATAATCACAAGATATTTTGTACACTGTAGGATTATGGCAGCCAAATACAAGTCCCAAGCTTCAGCCTCCCAGTCTGATGTATGCGCTTCAGTTCAGTTACTTACTTACAGTTCATGGTTATGTTTGGACTTGGTACAAGACAACTGGCCAATCAGCAACAGAGTTCACCCCTCCCACCAATAATCATTTTTCAGTATTATGAACAAGTGTTAGCGATTGGATGACTCGTATTTCAATTGCAAATTCAATTGAGTTCATGTCTCCCTCCACCAAACACTTCTCAATTTGGCCATTGCAGACCCTCTGAACGAATGAAATTAGCACAGGGGTGTAAGACCCGACCAGTATCAAAACAGGACGTATTCGATCTGCAGTTTGATCTGCTCACCATCAAAGTGTGTGTCTGCCTTTAATGTCAAGGTTAAAGAGGTTTTCTGACCACACACAATTTTGTTCATGCACAAAGGTTTCATGGAGTGACGTCCAGCGGTCTTATGGAGGACATTCAGGGTAAGATAGTTTGTCAAGATATTATTTGGATGTGTCTTTAGATTGGCTCATGCCTTAACATGTTCAGATGTTGTCTATATCATCTTGGAAAGGTTAGGGGTCAGGCATGCTTATATTTAGGTGCTAAGTCCCAATAAATGAAGGTCAATTTCAATTCACCCTCTGTAACCATCTCAAGTTATTTTTAAGGCAAACGTCAACAGCAGTGCTGTGTATAAGACATAAGATATCTACCCCATGCAGTATCCATCTCAATGTCTTTCATTGTGGTGCCATGATGCCACAATGTCTATCACTTGAGAAGAATAGGGCCCTGCCATGGCCTAACGGTAGGGCACTGGGTTACTAAGCTGCTTCAATTCCGGCTCGGGTCATTTGCCGATCCTTCCCCGTCTCTCTCTCTCTCCCCACTCATTTCCTGTCTTTCCTCCACTGCCCTGTCAGAAATAAAGGCAAACAATCCTAAAAAAAAACATTAAAAAAACTTGAGAAGAAAAGCAGTATATTGTCGCTGAGCACTGAGAGTTTCTGTCACCTCTGATAACTACATGTGTCTCACCGTGCATCTACTCGTGTGTTTTCGTACTGTATTTTTTTCTACAGATATGACACAGCCTATATGCTGTTATACAGAGAACAGCCAGAAGAAAGCTCTGCCTCAAACAGTTAATGGATTAAAGCTCAACGGCTTTTATGTAACTGAGTGGACTACAGAAGACACAATGGACAACTAAAAAAAGAAGGAAAAGTGAACCATCATAGGACCATCGTTTTGTGTACTGTATGTTTACATTTTTCCCCATGAATTCACATTCTTATATTTCTTAATTTTTTCATGAAGTGGATCACTATTTTATTTGAACTTGTGTGTTATACATATTGCAACATTCCTTTGGTGTAATGGGATAGGGTAAAGATTCAGTGCAATTGAAAACTTTTTGTCATTCCAAATCTGAGTCAAATCAATTTGTTATTGTATGTTCATAAACACCTTAAAGTTTGAGTGTTCAAGTCTTGCCTGTGATCCTTTCCTGGATATTCTTTCGGTCAGGAAGTCGGTCTAAAGTATTACTTAAAGGCAGTGTTGGGAGTAACTCGTTACAAAAGTAACTAATTACTGTAATGCATTACCTTTTTGAGTAACGCAGTAATGTAACTGATTACAGGGGAAAAAATCTGTAATATGTCCTCGTTACAATGCAAGTAACTTGCACATTACAACACATTTTTTTCACCTAAATTTTGTGTGCGTATTTTGTTTTCTTTATACAATGTTCGCGGATCACCGCGAGATCAGCTATTGCCTACGATAGCCTACGTCCGTGCAGAGATTTTAAAGTTTCACGCAGAACATTGCTTCCTCTTTCACGCTTCGTCTCTCGAAATGGCAGGCTGACAAAGGATGACCGATCAGGAAGATCCAGCTTGCTCGTTTTCAAGATGGGTATATGCCCACTACTTTGACTCCATTGAAAACTAGACTGCCTGTGCAGTCGCCTTCGACTGCTTAAGGTATATCCCCGAAACGCGACGCTTCCATTCCCCATTCATTCCTACCACTCCCGTCCACCTTTTCATGAACGTTTATGATAAATACAAAATATAAAATATATATATTTAATATCTATACATAGATCAATGACGTGCAGAGGCTTGGGGCAAATGGTAACACTGTTTTAATGGTTCACTATTACAGTGGATATACCAAATTAGGTACAGTGTAATAACCAGTGTAACAATATTTAATACCACGTCATACCAGTGTGACACCATGTACCAATTTTGTACTTATATCATGTAGGCTATTTGTGTGTAAGTGATATTACATGGTATTGCATATTTGTACATTGGTATTACACTAGTATTACATGGTATTACATATTGTTACATTGGTTATTACACTGTACCTGGTATTGCCTATTTTTACACTGGTATTACACTAGTATTACATGGTATTAAATATTGTTACACTGGTTATTACACTGTAGGCCTACCTGATATGGTAGATTCACTGAAATGGTGAACCATTAAATTAAGGAGTTACCGGGCAAATCAATCCACCCAGTCAGAACTTATGGGCCAAATAAAAATTCCACCATTTTGAAAGTGTTGACCTCCAAACTCGAATCAGTTCATGAACCTACCCTAGAGCATTCACACACCAAATCTGGGACAAATCCATCCACCCGGTCAGAAGTAATGGGCCAAACAAAAATTCGGCCATCTTGAATTCGGCCATCTTGAAATTGTTGACCTCCAAACTCGAGTCAGTTCATGAACCCACCCTAGAGCATTCACACACCAAATCTGGGACAAATCCATCCACCCGGTCAGAAGTAATGGGCCAAACAAAAATTCGGCCATCTTGAATTCGGCCATCTTGAAATTGTTGACCTCCAAACTCGAATCAGTTCATGAACCTACCCTAGAACATTCACACACCAAATCTGGGACAAATCCATCCACCCGGTCAGAAGTTATGGACCAAACAAAAATTCGGCCATCTTGAATTCGGCCATCTTGAAAGTGTTAACCTCCAAACTCTAATCAGTTCATGAACCCACCCTACAGCATTCACACACCAAATCTGGGACAAATCCATCCACCCGGTCAGAAGTAATGGGCCAAACAAAAATTTGGCCATCTTGAATTCGGCCATCTTGAAATTGTTGACCTCCAAACTCGAATCAGTTCATGAACCTGCCCTAGAGCATTCACACACCAAATCTGGGACAAATCCAAACATCCGTTCAAAAGTTATCGCGTTAACACGAAAGACCTTACGCGGCGGCGGACGCGGCGGCGGCGGTGCACGCAAAACCATCCCCGACGCTCCGCGTTTCGGGGATATAATAAGGACGCCAAGAACATTTAGGTTAAATGCACTGTACTTGAAACCCAAACCGCTTTCCACGTCGAAAAACAGTAGCCTACAAACAATTTGACGATTTGAAGAGGTGCCATAGCACCACCAAATTAGTCAGGAAAGGAGGGGATGCATCCCATTCGCACGAGACAGGGACACGGCAGGGTAGGCTATCCGACGGGGGGATGAGTAGGCCTATGTTGCACCCCCCTCACTTTTGTTCAACTAAACATCACTAAAATTGAAATAAATCAATTTGAAAGAAAATATTATCCTCTTGGCTCATTAATGCTTATTATATTTCATTGTAGCTTCAGCTGTACTTATGAAGCCTCAACTCCACTATCGTCCTTGGCATTGTTCAATAACGTTTATGACAAAATGTGGCGCATGTGGATGTGGGGGGTTGGGGGGGGGGGGGAGGGGGTCGGACATAAAAAAAAAGAAATTGAAAAAAAAATTGGAAATAAAAAAAAAAATCCGACCGGACGATGACCAAACCTGACAACCAACCGGAACCAAACTTTTTTTTTTCTTAGGCCTTATTGTATGTGGGTAAGACGCAATTCCTGAAAATGTTTGTTTTCAGTCTGCAGACTTCCAAAACGACTTGTGGATGGCAGGTGAAAGTCATGCCACCTCATAGATTTGCACTGTAGATTGCCAAATCCTTATTTCCAGTCATTTTGGCTAAAGTAACTAAAAGTAATGCAAAAGTAGTGTAATGCCTTACTTTTAAAAAAAAAGTAATGTTGTAATGTAAGGCATTACTTTTAAATGACAGTAACATGTAATAAGTAGTACATTACAGTTTTTGAGTAACTTTCCCAACAGTGCTTAAAGGTGCACCATGTAATATTTGATGTAGCCTAGTTTATTTCCAGAGTTCATGCTGCCAAGTATTGATTATGACTGGGAAAATTCAATTTTTCATACATGAAAAGGGGGATCTTGTGCATGGTCCACCATTTTGAATTTCCAGAAATAAGAGATTTTAGCTGCAAAACTTACTTTACTTTGGTTATACTAGTAAATATTGATTTATTGTTTACTAATATTCATGAAAAGATCAAATATAGTCATAGGCAGCACAGTTTCAATGAGCAACAGTACCCATTCTGGCCACATTCTACACAGTGCACATTTGAATATGAGATACCCCTTTGGCAATATATCAAAAATTGGTCTCACGTCATCACCATACGTTTGTGCATACACTATTTCACATGCACTTACTAACACATACATTTGCATGTGTGTGGAAAAATATTGTATGTAGGCCTATCAAATTATTGTATGTATGAACTTTTAGCGATGTGATATTGCCAAGGGGGCACCTCATACTGCTTAGGCATAGTGCTACTTAAATGTTTTTTGGGAAACACAGCCCTGGTCAGCAATCCTATGGATACAGTATTCTTCCACTAGGTGGTAGTCCTTTATCAGAAGATGATACACTCTCACACACACACACACACACACACACACACACACACACACACACACACACACACACACACACACACACACACACACGGCCATCATATCTGATTCAGTAGTCAGAGATGTGTTGAATGAGATGAGTGAGATGATAGTGTTAGCGAAGAATGCTGACTTCAAGTGTTGGTGTGTGTGTGTGTATCAGGGGGAAAACCAAACCTGCAGCAGAGGAAGGGATCAAACGCTTCTATGAGACGAGTCATGGCTGACTCTCATGCAAAAAATGAGGTTACTCAGATAGAGTCAGATGAAGAACTGAGTGCAGTCCCTTTTGATATTTTTTGACGAATCTCCTCGGCCTAATATAGACCTAGTTTCATTTGGTTAGTGTTGAAAAGGTACTAAAACCAGCATTAGTTGTGGTCCTTGCAGGACATCATAAGCACAAGTCTTTTAGTTATTGAAATATTGAATTGGAAATACATTTCAGAGGTTTTGAACCAATGCGATAGCCAGGTGGATGAAACTTTTCAAAAAGCTTTGACAAGGGTTTGATACAAGTGTGTCTCGTCTTTATTCTCTTTCACTTTTCTTTTTGAGGACCAAGAATGTCCATTGTGGTGTGGAAAAGTACAACCTTGCAAGTTCAGGCGTTGCTATAACATATGACATCAGCGTCTTTTCTTTTCCACCTTATTCGCTCTTCTTTGACAAACATTGTTAATGTATTGTCAGTAAAGGTGTTTGTACACTTTCCAGTCGAAACGTGTTGATCTTGTCTGTTTGTACTGCTTTATTGTAAGCAGGGGTGGCGTTCAGGGGTGTGTGTGGGGGGTAAACTGTGACTGATTCACCAGGGCCCCATGTACAGCATACAGGAGGCCCACACAGTCCGATTTGTGACGATATCCATTGGACCTGATTGTACATAGGGCCTAATATTAACTGCTACGCCCCTGATTGTAAGGGCACTATTACACTGATTTAATGACTTCAAACCCCTGTGGAAGTTGTTGAATTATTAATGTGGAGCGAGTAAAGATGAACAGAGCGCTACAAAAGTGTATTGTGTCAGTCTGTCACTGCCTTGTGGTCACTGTCTGTTCTCTCCTCGTTCCTTTGTTGTTGTATAATAATGTAATGGTGGCTCCAGACATTGGCCAGGTGTCACGGCACGTGCGCCATGTTGTTGACCTTGCAACTGCTGGGTGTAAATGGCTAGACATACACCTGCCTTGTCGTGCCGTTCAGGAGCCCATCCTATCCTATCACCCACGCAAACACACACCCACATCCACATCCACCAACTCAAATACACACAGTCACACATCTACACACACAAACACACCCATGAACTGAAACACAAGAAAGCCACACACACATAGAGACTCTCTCTCTCTCTCACACACACACACACACACACACACACACACACAAAGGAGAAGACACACGCATGCCTACGCACACCCATTGACTCATTCAAATACCCAGCACAGATACACAAACAGACCCATACTCAATCACACAAGAAAGACACACAGATACATAGACTCTAACACACAAGAAAGCTGCACACACATACACACAGCCTTCCCATTGACTTCCATTCATATTAACCCCAGTGGTCGAGTTGTAAAATCAAAGCGGGGGAGATGGTCAGAGATTGATTCTGATTATTGGGGGTTTGGGGTTTTTCCCCCGAGAAAATTTTGAAAATGCAGTTGTTAAAAGTGAAATTTTAACACAATATGTGAAGAAGGGAGACCTGATTTAGAGGGGGATGATTTTTTGATCATTGTCATTGAGGGGGATGATTTTAGACCATTTTCATTGTTGGGGGGGGTGACATCCCCCCTCATCCCCCTACAACTCAAGCCCTGATTAACCCTAACAATACAGTAGCTATTAGCTAAAGAATGCTAAACTGTTTTTTTTATGTTTTTTGTTATTGTGTTTACTAAAAACCTAATAAAAAGTTAATCACAAAAAAGAATGCTAAACTGTACCCACACCAAATAACCTAACCTGTCAGTGAGGAAATGTGTTTACAGTTTTACTTTTACCAGTGATAACAAAACTACCCCAGCAAAAGGGGTCAGAACATGTGTGGTCCAGGATTTGGGCCCCACATGGAGTGTGGGCCCCACATGGAGTGTGGGCCCCACCTTGTTGGTGTACTCTAATAACAGTGGCCTCACGAAGGTAGATTGGTGCAGTACACACACACAGACACACACATCCATAGACTCACATACATCACACACTCTCTTACACCATCTGGCCACAGGAGTGTGACTGTAGCACAGCTGGAAGTTAAGTAGAAATCAGGATACCACACACACACGCACGCACACACACACACACACACACACACACACACACACACACACACACACACACGCACGCACACACACACACACACACACGTGTGACGCCCTGCTTGCCTGGTGTCCACCCCACACACAGCACAGCACCACTGTTCACTTGTTGGCCTGCAGTCTGTCACCTTGTCTAAGGAGTATAATTACCCCCCCCAGACACCCGCCTTGCAGAAGGCAACGAGTCGGGGCGAGTCATTACATCATCCAGGATTATTAACCAAAGAAGAAGAAGAGAAGGGGGCCCTGTTTTTCAAACACCATCAACCAGGGAAGGCAGGGCAGGCAGGGAAAATAAAGTGTGTGCCACTCGTCTGCCAAGAGGGATCGGTTTACCTCCTTCGCTCGCTCGCTTCCTGGCTTGTGCAACAGGTGTGCGAGCCATGATTTTTGCACCTGAGGAGGCAATCTCAGAAAAGCAACGCTGGCTGGCTGTGTGTGTGTGTGTGTGTGTGTGTGTGTGTGTGTGTGTGTGTGTGTGTGTGTGTGTGTGTGTGTGTGTGTGTGTGTGTGTGTGTGTGTGTGTGTGTGTGTGTGTGTGTGTTAGTGTGATGTAAGCTAAAGCAGATGGGTAGAACTTGTGGGCCCTGTACCCCAAACCCCAAGTACCCCCCTGCCTTAACACATACACATAGCCTACACATACACAC
>NC_085871.1:11762739-11772739 GCF_034702125.1 Engraulis encrasicolus
CCTGTCGCCGTGGTCGCCGTGTCAGCAGAAAGGCACGTGTGGTATGGTAACCTGAAGCAGCGAGGCAGGCAGCGGCAGTCCTCTTTCTCGCTCTCTCTCTCTCTCTGTATCTGTCTATCTACGTATCTATCGCTCTATCTCTGTTTCTCTGTGTCTCTCTCTCTCTCTCTCTCCCTCTGTCTGTCTATCGATGTCTCTCTCCATCTGTCTATGTGTCTGTGTCTGTCTGTTTTTCTCTGCAGTGTCTGTCTGTCTGTCTGTCTGTCTGTCTCTCTCTCTCTCTCTCTCTCTCTCTCTCTCTCTCTCTCTCTCTCTCTCTCTCTCTCTCTCTCTCTCTCTCTCTCTCTCTCTCTCTCTCTACACAGCCCTGGCTCTCTTAACGTTTTTGACACCAAGAACTGATAAGCACTGCACACTGATAAGCACTATACGCTGCATTGCACTAAACGTACCGGTACATGTCCACAATTTACATTTCCTTATTCATAGGCCAGGCCAAGATTACTTACTTACGCCTACCGCCCAGCTTTGGGCATAGGCCACAAACAAGTGCTCTCCAGTCATTTCGATCCTGGTCCATCTTTTCCAGTTGTCCCTATGTATAGCCAGACCTCTTCAGGTGAAGATGGCAGTATGGAAATGTTGTAAGTTGGAGCAGGAGGGGAGGGAAGTGGAAATAAGTGGTATGTTCAAGACTTTAGTTGAGGTGAGAATCTCAGCTGAATTGGCTTATTTTCCATTGATAAATAACATTGAACTGAGAAAAATTGTGTATGGATACTTTGGACAGTTGGGGGCAACCATAAGCTGCTGTTCAGTTGGGAAGGAATAGCTTGAGTCCATGTTGTTTCTGTTTACAAAGAAGGCAGTGGTGTAGCCTACGTAGAATGCAGGTATACGCAGTATACCCTTAAAATTGATTGATCCATTATTTAGAATAGCACAAATATATACAGTATACCCAATTTAAAAAATTCTTGAATATACAGTATACCCACTACAAAAAAGTAGACTGCACCACTGAACGAAGGTGTGTTGTTGAGGTGAAGTCGAAGGAGAGGTTTTTTTTGTCCCTTCATCTACTACTTACGGTGTGTATTCGCACAGCTTTAAGTTGCAATCTGACATGGTGAAAACGATACAATAAACAAATCTCTCTCTCTCTCTCTCACTCACTCACTCTCACTCTCTCTCCACAGCATTGGCTCTCTCAACTTTTTTGACATCAAGAACTGATAAGCACTCAAGTGCTGCAGCTGCACACCGTTGCACTAAGCTGCATTGCTCTGAATGTGCCGGCACAGGTTTTCCTTATCCAAACTTGCTTGGGATAATCATTGCTAATGCTATTTCCTGTAACGATGAGAGCTGCTTGTCATGTCATAGTGGGTGAAAAATGAGAAATTCAGGACCGTCTGCAGAATGTCCCTGAGGAGGTATCATAGTTCAAGATAGTGGGTGAATATGGAGGATGGACACCCCCCCCCCTTAATGTACAAGCATGAACATGTTAAGTACAATTTTTTCAAATTGGTGAAATTATATGATATGGTGAAGTACGTAATAATCGAGGTAATACTTAAAGAAAACGTACGGGCAACGCAAATTATGTGAACGGGCAACATAAATGATGTACCTTAAGTAGGCCTATCGGACCATTAAATGGAAAAACAACATGTCGTCCTATGTCCCTGCAGCTTATAGCTGGTGGCTTTCAAGCTTGGCCCTGCATGTCGACTTGACAGGCCGGCAGCCCGGTTCCAAGCAGCACCAAGTTGTGCTTGAAACCAGGAATTTATTTTTTTCCTCCAGCCTAAAGCATTTTCCACATAGTATTAGTTCTTGTGTCTGGGTCGTGCCAGGGTTACATAAGCCAGTGTCGATGTGACTGTGGAGAGCGCTAGAGCGGAGTAGAGACTGACTGCACAGTGAAGTGAGCGGAGCGGAGCGGCCAAGATAGTTTAGCTCACAATCAAGTGCTAACCGCCGGGTGGTCGGTGGGAATCTCATGGAGGATCAGGCCTGCTAACAAGGCAAAGACAAGTGGGTCAGTCGTCCCGGTCCCAGAGAGAGGGATGGAAGCAGCTGGAATTGTGACTCCATTACATTGAATGTATTGAGAGAGGGGGTTCCTTTCAAAAGATTCTGTCCCGGGCCCAGTCAAAGCTGTAAGCCGCTGACGGGTCCGGGGTGGGGTCAAACGGCTTAGTTGTCCTAGGCCTAGGGAAAGGGTGGGGGGACTCTAGAATTGATAGCACATTACATTGAATGTATTGAGAAGGGGTTTCCTTTCAGAAGATTTTGTCCCGACCCAGACCCAGTCAAAGCTGTCAGCAACTGCCCTGTGGAGGATGGGGGTCGTGGCCTTTTCTGCCGACCTGGTCCGATGGTCAGCCTGTTCCGCATATTGGACACAAAGCCACCCTCCGCCAACCCCCGACCTCCAACTCCCCTCATCCTCCTTCCCTCCCTCCCTCGCTAATCCCATTTTGCCAGGTAGCCGTCGTTGGCATTCCAGCTGCATTCCAGCCGGGGGAAGTCAGTTGCTCGGGATCTGCCGCTCTTCTGGGATGATGAGGAACGGCCGCCAACACAAAGGGCGGGTGGACGGGTGGACTCAGCTAGCCTGTGTCACTGCATCTAAACTTGTGTGGGAAAATGCAGTTGACATGAAGATGGATGACGGAGGAATGCATGGCACTGCGCTAACCCCTATTGGTCTCTCTCTCTCTCACACTCTCTCTCTCGTGGACACGTACACAACTATATGCACACATGAACACACACACACACACACACACACACACACACACACACACACACACACACACACACACACACACACACACACACACACACACACACAAATCTGTTCTGTTTCTATCTGTCTGTCTGTCTGTCTGTCTGTCTGTCTGTCTGTCTGTCTGTCTGTCTGTCTGTCTGTCTGTCTCTCTCTCTCTCTCTCTCTCTCTCTCTCTCTCTCACACACACACACACACACACACACACACACACACACACACACACACACACACACACACACACACAGCACACACACACACACACACACACACACACACACACACACACACACACACCATCCTGACCCCTTCCACAGCACCACCTTTCTTACACCACGTTCCACATTATTATGCAACTGACATTTTTCGCTGTTTCCCCAAATAATCAATGCAAATGACAGTCGTCATAATTTTCAAGTCATCCGCCATTAGAGTACAATTAAAACGTTTTTGAATGAACCTTCCAATGATAACGGTATTTTTTAAGTAATAAAAAAATTAAAATGCTCTGTTCCACATTATTACGCAAAGTAGTTTTGTAGTGTTGTAATCCAAATTTCTTTCTTTGTTTCCCATTTACATCAACACAGTTGGATTTTTGTACCTTCAAAATTACATTTCAATGTTCAATACTTGATGATAACCTCTTTGTCTTAGTAACTGGAATGCTGCCTTTAACATTGAAGTCAATGGCAGGGCATTGCATGGGAGTTATGGAAGCCCAGATATCCTTGATGCTTTGCTCTCAACTGTTTTTGTTTGTTTGGTCTGGTGACCCACACTTCACTCTTCAATATACCCATAGATTTCCATGCCACGTTTAGGTGCTTTGGTGGTATCGACATTTTAACTCACCAGACATAAAACCCCATTGAAAATGAATGGGATGTTATGTCTGGTGAGTTAGAATGTCATCATCTCCAAAGCACCTAAACGTGGCATGGAAATCTACGGGTATATTGAAGAGTGAAGTGTGGTTCACCCGACCAAACAAACAAAAACAGCTGAGATCAAAGCAGCAAGGATATCTGGGCTTCCATAACTACCATGCAATTCCATCACTTCAATATTAAATGCAGCATTCCAGTTACAGCTTATAGCAAAGTTTTGAACATTGAAATGTATTGAAGGTACCAAATGCCAACTGTTTTGATGTAAATGGGAAAAAAAGAAAGAAATTTGGATTACAACACTACAAAACTGTTTTGCGTAATTAATTGGAACAGAGCATTTTGGGCATTTTAAGTTTTTTATTATTTTAAAAAATACCGATGTCATTGGAAGGTTCATTCAAAAACGTTTAAAATTGTACTCTAATGGCTGATGACTTGAAAAATATGACGACTGTCATTTCTATTGATTATTTGGGAAAACGGCAAAAAATGTCATTTGCGTAATAATGTGGAACGCGGTGTAGTTACCATAGCAGCCAAGCCCAAAAGACACACCAAAATATTACAGATAAATAACTGGATGACAGAAGATGAAAGGCCAGTACGTAGCTCATGGTGACCCCCAGATGGAAGAAAACCAGCCTAGCGCTAGCTGAACAGGCGTAGCCTTCCCCCAAAAATCTCTGTAATGACAAGATTTGTGTTTGTGTGCTTATGGCCATAAATGTATACTTCTCACACTCTGTGTGTGTGTGTGTGTGTGTGTGTGTGTGTGTGTGTGTGTGTGTGTGTGTGTGTGTGTGTGTGTGTGTGTGTGTGTGTGTGTGTGTGTGTGTGTGTGTGTGTGTGTGTGTGTTTTCACAGCCATAAATGTATGTCTCTCACAGTGTTTCTGTGTGTTTGTGTGTGTGTGTGTGTGTGTGTGTGTGTGTGTGTGTGTGTGTGTGTGTGTGTGTGTGTGTGTTTGTGTGTGTGTGTTGTGTGTGTGTGTGTTTGTGAGTTTGTGTGACATTTACCCAAGAGAGGAGTGAGTTTGTCTGATCTGGAGCAGATTTGGTTTGTTTCCCCCCTTGTGAGCGGCCATTTTCTTTGTGACTTTCCATCTCTGTCTGTGTGTGGGGTGGAGTGAGTCGGCGGCGGCACAGCGGCAGTTCAAGACTTTACTTTCATCATCGTATGTTCAGCTTCAGTTCCATTATCTGTCATTAGTGTCAGTTAGTGTCCCGGTACTCACTGCCTTACCATGGGGGTTGTCAGCAAGAGTTATCTCAAAGGGGGATTTTGACAGAGTCGATACAAGCAGGTCTTTTCGCGAGGGGAGAGTCCACACAAGTCTTTTGTTGCAAGTCTCACACGTTTTGTCCTGTAATGCTAGGCCATCTCTGAATTCAAATGTTGTAAGCTCAACATCTCTCATCATCATGTTTCAGCACAACTGACAGTGTTCCTTACAAGTAACGTCTTTCCAGTTCAAATGAATTCCTCTCAGAGCCTTTAAACTCTGTAGACGTGCCCCTTGTTAACCCTTGTAAACTATCTGCTACCAGAATGGCAACGACCAAGTCATGCCATATTACTGAAGAGATGATGTCATAGTAATGTGTAATGTCAAAGTAATGCAGCACTGTGTCAGTAAAGTCTTCTTTTTTGTAATGGACATTTTTTCATTTTCCAAACACATGGTAAAACGATTACTCCCATGGTTTACAATCAAATACACTGTACCAAATACCCTTAAACACAACCTTAACTAACACCCAAACCCCACACAGCATTATCCCCTTTCTCCGCCATCCGCTGGTAGACATCATGTACACATTCCCTTAGATCAGTTAGTATTACAACTTACTTCTTATTACTCTCCGTCCGTAATGTAGGTCAAGAAACTATCCGACATGGCAGAACATTTTGACACTGTGTCTCTCACTTTGGCAAGCATTAGTTCGTAAGAGGCTGTATTTGTCATAAGCTCAATCCAGTCCTTGTAACAAGATGCCCAGTAATGTATTACCAATGACAAGGGTTCTGCAGCATTGCCCACAACCACAAGGAGTTAAGTTTTACATACGTACACTAAAAATATATGTAAATTCTCCAAGTGCAAAGGATATCCTAAAATAAGATCAAGTGCCTAATAAACTCATGAGCTATTGGGAAAGCTTTTATACACAAAAAGGCAAGGCAAATAATGCTATAGATTTATAGTTTTAAACAATACAGCCATGTCTACATAATATAATAAAAACACTTTTAGAGAGAGGATGTCGTCCAGAAGCTATTCTGGTCTCCCTCTCTCTCCGTCCCATGGATCATCAACATGTTTACCAGCCCGTGCTATTGCAGCGACCGTGCTGAATATTGTCACCAACTGAGACATGCCCGCGCTTTGGTGCCAGGCCACCACAGGAACAATGGCACCCGAGTGATGCCGCGGCGACTTCCTCCAATCGAGGCCTTCAAGCCGAGCCAAAGTTGACAGCGGTGGCAGCCGCTAGATAAGATAAATAATGGCAGTGTCACATAACACACTGTACTTGTACTGTACGCCCGGCTGCCTGGCTGGCATGCTTCTGTTCTAAGTGCGGTGACATGACAAGGGGGAGAGACATGGACTGACTGTGAATAGAAATGTGCTATTCTTAGGCAACGCTTGGAGCAGCAGCAGCATGGAGCATAGTCATTGAGCCGTGATGATATTCCGGCTGTGCTAAGTCACATACAGTGCTACAATGTCAAGTCGGCATTGTCTCCGGGAGGCAGGATGCGATTTGTCCAAAAATAAATAAATAAACAATTTGACTTTGACTGTTGTCTTGGAGGATACTTAATATCGAATTGTTGTATGAAATAATTACCATTAAAGGAACAGACCACCGTACTTTAACAATGAAATATGTTCTTCTTGGAAGTAAGACGAGATGATACGTACCTCTCAGAGTGTTGTGCGACCTCCCAGTCAGCCAGACGTGCTGTCAACATTTTTAATGGCTTCTTTCCTGCTACAGTCAGACTGATGGCAAAACGAAAGATTTGACTTACTTAATGGATTTTTTTACTTGGATCATTTTTAAATGGCTTTTGTCTTCTTTTCTCTCCGAGGGCCTACACAAAAGTTCCTATGTGCCTGGACTACTAGTTCATGCACAAATGACAAATCAACAACTTTGAACTTTTGGACTTTGAATAATGTAAAATCAGAGTTCGTAGAGTGTGGCTAAGATCCCTTAAAATCAACTGGTACTCTCGGAAAGTGCAACGTTTAACAAATCAACTGAATGCCTGGGACGGGGATCTTTCTTCTTCTGTTTTGTTAAACATGAAACGATGGTTGACTTTATTGCCAATCACAACATACATTACATGACACAGGTGTTGTGTCCGGAATTGGAGACTAAAATAATTTTGCAGAGGTGGGGACAACAGCCAGAAACATTTGGGGAATCCCCCCTCCCCCATTCAAACTCTATTGCAGTACGTTGCTGTCAGATGTCTATTGGATTGCATCAGGGCCGGTTCTAGTCAATTTGGTGCCCTAGGCAAGCACCAATCTTTCGTATTTGTGGAATTTGACATTGGCATCTGTAGGCCTAAACATAGTGTCATACATCTGATTGTGGACAGCAGATCATGTATATATGTACTGAGTGCCTATTAAAAATCATTGTCAATGTAAAGCTTCATGCTTAATTTTTCTTAATATTGTAATTCTATGGGCCGTGGTGTACCCCAGGACATTTGGCGCCCTAGGCAACCGCCTAGTATGCCTATGCCTAGCGCCGGCCCTGGGTTGCATCCTCAAGTCATGAGCGAGAGCTGAGAGCTGAGAGCTGAGAGGGAAGGCTTCTGTTTTCTTACGGTTGACAAATATACGCAAATGGGAGCCAGCTGTTTTCTTATGACCGCTCACTGTGACTGACTGCAGGGGAGCCAACAGGGTGGCGGACAAGGGGGTCACTTGTCCTGTGCCCAGCGAGAGGGGGGGCCTATATAGAATTGGGTCCTCATTGCATTGCATATTAATCTGTGGGGCCCTTTCAGATGACTTTGTCCTGGGCCCAGCCAAAGCTGTCAGCAGCCCTGCTGGGTGGCTGGCTGGCTGGCTGTGCCACTCAAACACATGGTGGCTCGGAGGGGACGAGGGCGGGTGGGTGTGGCATCTCATGAGTGGCCCTCTCCAGAGCTCTCATGTGGTCGCCCCACACCACATCGCTCGAAGCCTCAAGAGGAAGATCGACACACACATTGACACACACATGCCGTAGATTCACAGATCGACACACACATTGACACACACATGCTGTAGATTCACAGGCAGACACACACATTCACATTTACACAGATTCACATATTCACACAGTTAATCAGAGAAACACACACCCACAATCACAGACACACACAGACAAATGTGCACGCAGACACGTCCGTGCACATACACACGCACACACACACACACACACACACACACACACACACACACACACACACACACACACACACACACACACACACACACACACACACACACACACACACACACACACACACACACACACACACACTACTCTCTCTCACTCCCTCTCTTTCTCTCTTTTCTATTCCCTTTTCCCAGGCTTGGCCAAAGCTGTCAGCGGCCCTACATACACACACACACACACACACACACACACACACACACACACACACACACACACACACACACACACACACACACACACACACACACACACACACACACACACCTTCGTCGACGACAGTAACTGAAGCACCTTTTTCTCTTTCACCTGTCTGCCTCCAAGCCCCAATCATTGTCCATCTTCTCCTTTGATATCTGAGGAGACACTGCCCTTCCTCCTACCTACATCACAGGCAGGAGAGGAGAAGGAATGCCACCACAGCCAGTCAAAGGAGACCCCCACAGAACAAACCCTACTGTTATGCAGCAAAGACTGGCGACCCTGCCTGCCTGCCTGCCTGCCTAGGGATGAGTGACTGATCTTACCTGGGAAGGAAGGAAGGGCATTCCATAATCATAGCATGAAGATCTAGAATTTCAATCATATGATTGATTGTATTGATTGATTGAAGTTTATTTAAATTAAAGCAGCATTGGTGATTGAGTGACACGACCGACAGTTTTTAGTGGAATTTCAGCGAATAACATGGTAATGAGCTACGATGTGGTTCAGCAACAGCCGCTACAGCCAAATGTAATGTTTTAACGGTCACACTGTCGCTTTTAACATTCGTGTCACTCTTGCAATGAAAACAGTCCAGCAACTCTTGGTAGTTTTTGTCTCCTCTGGTGTGTTCATATGGTTAGACTTGCCACTCTGACCGGTTACCTTCCATGATGGCGAATGAGCACACGCATTTTGGAGGAGCTCTCTGCTCCTCCTCCTCCTCCTGTGTGTTTGTACTGTCTACATGTTTTTCACCTCTAAAGCTCTAAATCTTTGAGTGGCATGAAAAGTGCTATACCTATGTATTATTACAGTTTTTCTCGATTGCCTCCACACAAGTTCTGGTACTTCACACACAATTCTCGGAACATCTCACCCATTTCCCAACTCCCCTAACCAATGTCACTGAACACTAAACACAATTCCTACTTAACACTCAAATTCCAGTTTTAAAACACACTCTTTTCACACCATTACACACAATTCTCTGGATTACACTCAATTTTCATAAAGAAAAACACTGGGTTTCTCATGGAACACACTGTCATTCACAACACTACAATCAACTGCCATACTATGTTCACTTCCTCATCACATGGGCAAACTCTCTTCATACCGGTTTACAATCTGAAATCATCACCCCATAAGGACACACATGCATGCCATATTGATGAAAAATGAGTGGATGCAAGGAGAAAACACATTTGTTTAGTTTTTGAACTAAAAAATATGTTATACAAGACATCACTTTCATGTGGTTACCCAATATTTTACAATAAATTAGTGCAATTTTTTAAATGTCAGAAAAATATGTAAAATATATACACATCTGTGTAGTCCGAGTCTAAAAACAATATTTCAGTATTTTACAACAGAAAAATACCCACTTTAGTAAGTAGAACACTGAAGAAAAAAAGTTTCTACTGTGTTTCAAGTTGAGTATAGAGTTTTACCTTGTGCATATTAGTGTTCAATGGTTCACATAAGAGTGTATTAAAATGACTGCTTGTGTGTGTCATTTGAGAACAAAATGAGGTTTTTAGAAGAGAGTACATTGTTTTGAGACAAGACGTGCATTTTTCAGAGGTAGTGAAGAGTTTGGCCCGTTGTGTGTGAGGTTTGGAGA
>NC_085871.1:11777739-11780239 GCF_034702125.1 Engraulis encrasicolus
TCACAGGGAAGGTCTACCTAGATTCCAAACTATTAAAATACTGTCTGAAGCTTGATGGGAAGCTGGTTTCGTACCTATCGTCGACATGGTGGATCTGAAAACAAACTACAAGCTTCCATTGTCTAATAATATGGCTTGCCCTCCCACCCTGTTCTGTGGTTGGGCTTCATGCTTCAGCCAGATTTTCTATATCTTTCAAGTAATCGAAACGGCCGTCTAAGCAGCTTTCGATTTCCCATACTATCCTCATGCTGGTCTTCATGGACATCATTCTACTTGAAATGTGGCATGCTTTGCTGTTGTTGAAAAAAAAAACACGTTATGGCCCCGGCCGTGGCTCAAACGGTTGGGGCATTTATTGTTATGCCGGAGTCCTGGGTTTGATTCTGGCCAGAGGTCATTTATGATTCATTCGCGATTTACTCGATTTATGATTCACTCGCTTCCCGTCACCATCTCACACTGTCCTACCAAAATAAAAGTGCCTCAAAAATATTTGTATAATTTTTTTATGCATTATGCATTACACAATTTAATACATGACAGGTTAGGCAATGTCTTTCTGGTAATATCAAACTTTTATGAGACAAAGATCACCATTGATCTGTGTTGAAAGTACAGGCTTTAGTGAAATCTCAAGCAAAGACATCCACAGACTTCAAATCTGTGAGCCTACCTGAAGAAGGTCTATAGCGACCAAAAACAACACTCGGTAAAGTCTATTGCACAGACATTCCTTCAAACCTTCAGTCGAACTGACAACAAGGGCATTGTCTTGAAGGGTTAAACATATTTTCATGCCCACACACACATTTTATTAAGATGGATCTTCTGTTGTTCCAGTCAGGAGCCCTGATCTGTCTGAATACCCACAGTAAGGCTGCCTTGATCTATCCCAGTGCCCACACCCTGGCATGTTGGTTCAGTACCATCAGAAGATCAGATAATATAACAGTGGGGTGGGTATGGTAAGCGTGGGTGGTAGGAAATGGGCAGGGCTCTCCATGCCTCGACTCGAGAACTGTTCTGCACGTTTGTACCAGGGCTTGACATTACATTTTTGCTCATCTGACTTTCTACAGTCACTAGCCATTCAGCCTTTTTTTTTACTAGCCACAGTTTTGTTGTCAGTATTTTCTTAGAAGTATTTTCTTTACAATGATACATCTAACCTCAGAAATGGAGTGATAAACGAGACAATGAGTGCTATAACGTACAGTAGTGTGTTAAAATGACACATACCTACAGTGCCTTCAAAAAGTCTACACACCCCTCCTCAAATGTCAGGTTTTTGTGATGTAAAAAATGACAGAAAGACAAATAAATTAACAGCTTTTTCCACCTTCAATCTAAACTATTAACCTGTACAATGCAATTGAGAAACAAGCATGAAGCTTTAAAGGGAAACAATAGAAAATAAAAAACCTCAGTTATAACATGGTTGCATAAATATACACACGCTTAAATTAATACTTATTTGCCCCACCTTTGGCTTGTCTGGGCTATTCCAAAACCTCAATCTTATTCTAGTGAAGCCATGCTTTTGTAGACTTAGGCGTGTGCTTGGAGAAATTGTCGTTCTGAAAGATTAGCTCCTCTGCATCTTCACCTTTCTACCAGGGGGGCGAAGGTTTTGTGCCACTACCACGGCCCCTGTGAAAAGTTTCATAATTCCCTCCTCCCTAATGAAGGCCCCAGTTACAGCTGAAGAAAAACAGCACAAAAGAACAATGCTGCCACCACCATACTTCATGTTAGGTATGGTGTTATTGCGGTGATGTTTCGCGCCAAACATACCCTTTTGAATTATGACCAAAAAGTTCAATCTTGGTGAGGTAAATTTCTCAAAAAATACTTCTGTAATCTCCCAAATGCATGTGGGAAGATTTGTTATGGTCAGGTGAAACTGAGGTTGAACATTTTGGACATACTTCCAAAAGGTATTTTTGGCACAAAACATCACCGCAATAGCACCATACCTAACGTGAAGTATGGTGGTGGCAGCATTGTTCTTTTGTGCTGTTTTTCTTCAGCTGTAACTGGGGCCTTCATTAGGGAGGAGGGAATTATGAACATTTCCACAGGGGCCGTGGTAGTGGCACAAAATCTTCGGCCCCCTGTTATAAAGGTGAAGATGCAGAGGAACAAATCTTTCAGAACGACAATTTCTCTAAGCACACGCCTAAATCTACTAAAGAATGGCTTCACTAGAATAATATTGAGGTTTTGGAATGGCCCAGACAAGCCAAAAGTGCTGCAACTAAGTATTAATTTAAGGGTGTGTATATTTATGCAACCATGTTAATTGACGTTTTGTATTTTCTATTGTTTCCATTTAAAGCTTTATGCTTGTTTCTCAATTGCATCGTACAGGTTAATAGTTTAGATTGAAGGTGGAAAAAGCTGTGAATTTATTCGTCTTTCTGTCATTTTTTTACATCACAAAAACCTGACATTTGAAGAGGGGTGTGTAGACTTTTTGAAGGCACTGTATATCAAC
>NC_085871.1:11790239-11797739 GCF_034702125.1 Engraulis encrasicolus
ACTTTTCTCAATCTCTCTCTCCCTCTCTTTCTCTCTCTCTCCCTCTCTTTCTCCCCCCCCCTCTCTCTACTTCTCTATATTGCTTTCTCTCTCTCTCCTTCTCTCTCTCTCTCTCTCTCTCTCTCTCTCTCTCTCTCTCCCTTGTACCCCAACCAAAACACAAGGCCTCTCCGCTTCCTGTCGCGGTTACGTAAGGATTGAGAACCACCGCGGCGGACTTCCAGGGCCCACATATCCTTATAGCAGAGGAGGTTGCTTGCAGACCCCACCAGGAGCCATGGAGAAGGGGGAAGACAAGAGGGGCTGAGGCTGAGGAAAGTGACCTCGGATGGATGGAGGCCTATCGATGGGATCACACCGCCAGCCCACCCCGTTAATCCCACCCCCTCCCTCCTCCTCCTCCTTCCACCTTTCTTCCTCTTCTGTTCTTCTCTCCTCCTCCATGGATCTTGCTCCTTTGAAAATGAACTGCCAGACACCGGGGAAGGAAGCATCTGTGTCCTTCTTCAGGACCGGGACGATTGTTAAGGAATGGGGAGGGGACGGGGAGGGGGGATGTGGGGGGGCTTAAGGGTGCAAAGGGGCCACACGCTCAGCCCTGAAGACGACACTGAGCGTGTGGCCCACACCCTATGTTTCCCTTAACGGCACGAGTGCTTGTGTGTGTGTTTGTGTTTGTGTGTGCATGTGTTGGTTTGCATGTGTGTGTGTGTGTGCGCGTGTGCGTGTGTGTGTGTGTGTGTGTGTGTGTGTGTGTGTGTGTGTGTGTGTGTGTGTGTGTGCATGTGTTTATTTGCATGTGTGCGTGCACGGGCCTGTGTGTGTGCATGTGCGTGCCTGCGTGCGTGCCAGTATCTATGTGCTCCTGTGTCTATGTGTAGGTATCTGTCGGTGTTTGCGTGTATTTCTGTGTATCTCTACTTTTGTGTACTTTTGTGTATGCGCGTGTGTGTGTGTGTTTGCTCCTGTGTGCAGTTGTGTTTAAAAGTTATTGTTAGTGGGCCTGTATGTGTGAGTCTGTGCCTGCATGTGTGTCTGCGTGTGTGTGTGTATGTGTCAGTATCTGTGTCTGTGTGCACGCGTGCAAGGGGCGTTTATCACCAGAAGTGATTCGAAGGCCACAGGGCGGTGGCGGAAGTGGGATGCAGGACGCAGCGGAAAAATGGACAGAGGAAAAGAGGGAACGAGAGAGAGCGAGAGAGAAGTACAGAAATAGGGAGATAGAGATAGAGAGAGAGAGAGAGAGAGAGAGAGAGAGAGAGAGAGAGAGAGAGAGAGAGAGAGAGAGAGAGAGAGAGAGAGAGAGAGAGAGAGAGAGAGAGAGAGAGAGAGAGAGAGAGAGAGAGAGAGAGGGTGTGAAGGAACGCAGAGAGAAAGAGGATGGATGTGTGTGATGGTGTGTTGTGTGGTATGTGTGTGCAGGGCCACTGACAATGTCACCAGGTCCCGGGACAATGTCACCAGAAAGGCTCCTCCCCACCCAATGCATTTGAATGGAGACCAAATGCTGGGCCCCCCCGCTCTCCTTTAGCCCGGGACAACTGGCCCCTTTTGTCCCCCCTCCCTGTCAACTTTCCTGGCTGTGTGTGAGATGATGAACCTTTCGCAGCGGAACTGGAAACTGGGTCAGGGTGCAAGGGACACTTCCTGATTTTGGGAGTTAGTTAGTGGCGGGCGGAGGAGGTGGGGTGAGGGTGAGGGCGAAGGGTGAGAGTGAGGGGGTGGAGGGGGACGTGCACTGGAGCCACCACCATGGCTGTGGCTGTAGCCAGGAACAGGGAAGAGGGAAGAGGGAGAGGGATTCCCCAGGGACCGAAAGAGCCCGGTCCTGGGAAGTGGTGGCCAGAGTTCAGTGGAACCTTTCTCTTTCTCTGCCTCCCTCCTTCTCATTCTCATTCTCATTTTCTCTCTCTTTCTCTCTCTCTCTCTCTCATTACTCTCTTTTCCCTGTTCTGTTTCTCCCCCCCGTGCTCCAACTACTCCCTCTCTCCCCCCTTCTTTTTTTATGTTGTTCACCCATTTCTCTCTGTCTCTCTTTCCTCCCCTCTCTTTAGCTCTCTGTTCCTCTGCACTCTCTATCTTCATCCATCTCTCCCTCTCTCTTCTTCTCCAATTTTCCATCTCTCTCTTTTTCCTTATCTCTCTCCGCCTCCCTATCTTTTATCTCCTCCCTTTCCCTCTTTTCTGTGTTGCTCTCTGTGTCCCATTTTCTCATTCTCACCCCTTCTGCCCTGCTCTCTTGCCCCCTCTCGCTCTTCTCCCTTCCGCCTCCTAGTCCCCCTCTCTCTTCTCTTCTCTTCTCTCCTCTGCCCTTCTTCCGCTGCCCCCCCTGTTTCAGTCCGTTTCTGCAGTCTCGGCTCACACGAGCGATCTGTTCCGGCACAGGCCTTCTCTCTCTCTCTCTCTCTCTCTCTCTCTCTCTCTCTCTCTCTCTCTCTCTCTCTCTCCCTCCCTCTCTCTCTCTCTCTCTCTCTCTCTCTCTCTCTCTCTCTCTCTCTCTCTCTCTCCTTTTCTGTCGCTCTCTCCATCTCCTACAGGCCTTTAAATAATAATAATGTTAACAAAAGTGGAAGCTGCTCTTCCCAGAGAGCCCAAGCCGCAGTGGTTCTGGTGGGAAGTCCGTGTTGCGACTTCCTCTCGGCCTGACCCCAGGGGAAGGGGACACAAAGGGGTCTCTCCGGGGTGTATCTGTTATTAGTAGTCCCCTCTCGATATACAGCGAGCCAATAGCCAGGGGACTTTAAAGGAGACTCTTTTTTTGCATTTTCTTTGCTTGTGGGAAGGTCAGGACTTTTTTACAGTATCGTACAGTATATGAAGTAGGCGAGTGCCCTCTCGATATAAAGCCAATAGCCAGGGGAATTCAAATGGGAGTTTTTTCCCCCCTCATTTTCTCTGATTGTGGGAAGGTCATATCAAGGCTTTTTTTACAGTATAGTACAGTGTACGGCTTGTTGAAGTACAGTCCTTGCAGAAAGTTTGCTGCCAATAGCCAGTTGACATTGCAGGGGCTATTTCCCCCCCTTTTCTCTGCTTGTGGGAATGCAAGGGCTTTTCACGATATAGTTACATTGCAGTATACAGCGTAGGCGTAGTTGAGAAGTACAGTAATGTACATGGCAGAAAGGCTATCAGAAGCCCATCCAGTTCAATAGCCTGGGGACATTGACCCTTTTATTCGCTTGTGGGAAATGAGGAAATGTGGGGCTTTTCCTACAGAATAGTAGGCCTATAGTATCATTGGTAGTAAGATATTAGCTTTAGTGGTAATATTAGGAGAGTGCCGTGGTGAACAACAGTTGTGGGAGTGTTGCTTTCACCAGTAAGTACAGTAGAAGCAGTACTCGGAACTGTGCTAGTAGTAATAAGGATTTACAGCAATGCACATTGCAGAGCTGGTCCTCGGAGATGTGTGTGGATGGAGCCTGAGACATTCACAGAACAGTTTTGCATGCTGTATGCAAGTCATGCATGCTGTATGCATATCTCTTCCAAAAAAATTCACTCGTGCAGCTGGTGGTATGCGTGGATGATCGTGGATGTCATTTATATGCGCCAGAAGATGGCGTACGCAGGAATCTCAGGATATGCGTACACAAGAAAATAATCAGATTTATAACGGTAGGGACACATACAGTAGGAGGCAAAGCAAGCGAAGCGAAGAGAGGCAAAATCCAACCATCATCAGGTCGTTGCGGCGAATCAAATGGAATGGAACTGTTTTGTTGTTGATTTGATTGGACCACGGCAGGCGAATTCGCTCCTCATTTGCCTAACATTAAACTTTCTTTAATAATTTCGCTTCGCTTCGCCCCTGTTCGCTTGCTTTCGCTTGCCATCGCTTGCCTTCGCCTCTCTCATAGGAATGAATGGCAAAGTTCGCAAATTCGCGTGTATGTGTCCCTACCGTGAAGCATGGCGCACGCACATTCCACGCCAATCTCCCTTAATAAATCCCAACTGACTCTGAAGTTGCAGCACATGGGCATACCTGTGGACACACCCATAATTACATTCGAACATGTACAGTAGATTACGTTGCCGATGGACATTACGGTTTATACACGTACACTTTCAAGTCAGCTTTTAGCCCCACCGTAGCCCATAGTCACCGTATGTAGGCTACCCAGGAAGCAAATCTTGCAGCTCCGATACCATGACTGGTTACATTACAGAGTAGTTCAAGCAGATAGTACACTGACGTTTTTAAAGTCCCTAAATAGTGTTGTTTTGATTTCCCCCCTAGCGTCACGTTTCATGGGTTGTTCGTGCCATTGCATTGTTACAATGCAAGCTAGCTTCCAACATTATGAACGCAACAATTGGCTATCTACAACCAGAACCCCACGAAGCTAGGTAGCTAGCGACATCTTACCTCTGTTTTCCTCTGTGTGCTCCTAATCGGCAGCGGCATATCATTCTTTTTTTATATTCTGTTGTTGTTGTAACCCCTGGCCATCGTTTCCTGGGATGAAGTCAGCTGAACAGGGTGGAGGGCACATCCGATCCGATGGTTCACGAGACGGCGCGTTGTAGAGCTAAGCATGAAACTGGGTCCATCTTTCCAGGCGGCAAGCCACAACTTCAAAATAATCCAATTACCGCGAGGAATCCGGTGAAAACTGTACTTTATCCAAGTATTTTATATCCTGGGTATGTGCAAACTCGACCCATTGCAACTAAATAGAAAGTTTACTATGCTGTCAGAAGTCTAGCCAGAGATCTCCGTTCTAGCTGTCAGGAGTAGCTGGCGCAGGCTGATGACGTAGCCGCCGCCTCTTTCTTCTGGTTTGAAAAAATAAGTGTGTACACATAGAGAGAGGTGGAAACGACCGCGGCATGGATTAAATTGATATATCTACAACTGTAGCACATCTTAAAAGTGGGGACAACTCATTTATTGGCTTAGTTACAATGCCCCTACAGCTACCGCTGAGTGGATACCGTCTGACACAATATCTTCCGAACTGCACCAAATGGGGAAAAAGTGGTATGGTGTGTAGAGTGATGTGTTTTATTCCAGAAATAAGGCCCCACATGCAAAAAAACGTTCTTCCCCTTTAAGTTTGAGAGGTCATACAAAAACAAAATCCGAATTGCAGCATGCATGGTTATATTCGCAAAGGTCACGCTATACCAGAGGTTAAAAAAAGGATGGCATGGACACATAAACCTGCCGGGACATGGACATGTAGCATTGAAGTTGTGCACAATGGTAAAAAAACAAATAGCTGTGTCATGCAAACATCTCACATGGCATGTCCCCATGTGAAATTCACCAGAAAAAAAACATTGAGGAAAGATTTGAATCGGCCTACATAAAAGTATATCGCTAATCAGGCTGCAATAAATGCAGGGGCTGCATTGAACATGCATTGGAAACAGGAGAAACGAAGCTGTCCATCAGTATGGCACTTGACTATGCTTGCCAGTAGACTATGCCGAATGGCTGAGAAAATTAACCATCACTTTTCTATTACTGGTATAGCTGCAGATGATTCTCCAACTGGCTCAAATGTTGACGTAATTCCTCGCAGAGTTGGAACGCACAAACTATTATAGCCTATACATACCATTGGAAAGGTCAGGGAAATACCTTTTTAAGAGTACCACGGATAGGCCTACATACACCAAAGTAATATCTACACAAACATCAATTAAAAAAGGCATGCAAACTACTATTTCCCCCCTTGAAAAATGGCCGCACTTCGGTGATCCATGCAGAAAGCCATGTGAGTAATAAACAAATTAGGGTATTCCCAAATGTAATGTAGCCTAAATGTAAATGTTATAGCATGGGTCGACTAGCCTGAAAAACCAGACTAAATGTGGATGTCTAATTTAGTCTGGCCTCGATGCATAATACATCCGAAGATTGTTGATGAGAGCAACCTTCCCTCAAAAACCTGCCCACTTTGATTCAAAACACATCTTTGCGTTGTAATTGGTTTGCCAGATTCATGGCATTCTGGCTTCATTGAATCATTATGCGAGGCCAGACCCAACCATAGACAAAACATTTTGCCGTCCAGAGGGTGGCGCTGGTTCACCAGGCTATGGGTCGACTACTTCCTTACAAAACATGCATGTGGCTATATATAGGCCAGGGTTAGCCTGATTATCATCGACTTTCAAATCTCTTTGAAACTTGGTCTGACCAAAAGCATAACAATTAACATTTACCAAACGCCATTTCCCAAATGGCCTTCCTTGGATTGCTAATGATTGTTTGCTTCCCAACAAAGTGGGAGGAGTTCCCGTATTTGCGGAAATCAGAAAGTACTTGCATTGGTCTTGACCTGACTGGTAGCACCGCTGAAGCTATTGTGTGACTAGGAGGGCACGGCCTGGCTAGGCCAGGGTAGGCCTACTATTTATTTTCCACCATTACCTTCCAAACAACAACCAACCGTGTTGTTTGTTGCAAGCTGGATTAACAAATGTTAAAGTGGCTATATGGTGACACATGAACTCCGATTTTTTTTTCAACCAATTTCGGGTCGTTCTTCCACTTACCTCTCGAGGTTGCGCTTTACGCTTTTAGGGCTCTTTTTTTAGGGCGCATGCATGGGTCAAACTTGCATGGAGCTGCGCATATTTACCGTCAAGTTCCTTTTCTATAAAATACCAAACCCTCCGGTGAACTTGGCGTACGTGTAACGGACATGAACCGACCATTACATTAAAATAACAAAAATAAGAGTCTTTGGATGATTGAAGAGGCAGGAGAGATGAGGGGTCTCGATCCAATAGCATTTATTACTCCCAATCTGAAACAACAGACAGGGCGGGCAAAGTGAGGCACACTGCAAGGGGTCGAAGTAATTGGCATTCCTGTGACACAATAGGCACGTTAGCACCTGTTAACTTCATAACGATTGCGGACATTAATAGCGCTAATTTGCATATTTCGAGCGCAAATGACAACGAAAATATCCACACAAACGTAACAGAATATCTTCCCATCAAAGATCAGTGAAATAACAGAGAAATTAAAGCACAGAAACATCATTAAATAGTATGTGACACGGAGGAAAAAATAACACAGCTTACCCCTTGCCAATCTTCCAGAAGTGAGGAAGAGTTCCGGGGTGCCACACCAATTAACGCCCCATCAGAAACAATAGGCAACGGTAAACCCATCCCAAGTAGTATCTACATTATAGCCCACATATTTTGAGAAGTTCACTAAGAGAAAAATTAAGGTTAATTCTTAACACTACTACATACGCAGTCTTTTTTTGCGTACGCACCCATTATAAATCTGGCCTCTACACCGGTGGTTCTGAAATTGGGTTCTGTGAAAAAGTTTGGCACAGTGCAGTACATGACATGGCTACAGGTGTAGGCCCACTCTTCCTACATAGGCCCCACTTTTGAATTAAAATGTCTGTTTGAAACAATAGTAGTAACTGTACTGTTGGGATGCAATTATGGGGGGTGGGTCTTGGCAAAGTTTCTATTCTAGGTCACACACGGTAAAATACAATAGCGTTATGA
>NC_085871.1:11800239-11805239 GCF_034702125.1 Engraulis encrasicolus
CCGAGGATCAAAGGCAGGCAGTGTGCCAGCGGGGACGTCAGGGGAGAGAGAGCACATGGCATGGGTCACCCTGTCCTCTCCTCTACTCTCTTCACCACCAAAGTGCAACACAGCGCGGCGCGGCGCTCGCTCTCATTCATCTAACGGCATTTCCTGCTGATAACTCTGCTAAACTGTGAGCGTCTCCCTCCCCTCGCTGTTTTTTCCTGGAGGGTTTGGGTTGGTGGTGCTGGGTTCGGGTGTCCTGGGGCAGGGGTGCAGGGGGGGAATGTGTGTGTGTGTGTGTGTGTGTGTGTGTGTGTGTGTGTGTGTGTGTGTGTGTGTGTGTGTGTGTGTGTGTGTGTGTGTGTGTGTGTGTGTGTGTTTGGGGGGAGGCGGGGGTGAAGTTAAGTGGAATGGAAGATTGTGCAATTCCGGCCTGTAAATGAAATGTTTGATTGGTGCGGCCGGCCAGACACAAAAAAAAGAAAGAAAAGAAAAAAAGAGAGAAGCTAATGGTTAGCGCACGGGGATGCAATGGTGTGGAAGGTGGTGGGTGGGTGCGAGGGGGGTGAGTTTTTGTTTGTTTTGTTAGCTGCAGTGGACTGTGCCCATTCATCCTCCCCATACACTGCGGTACGTGCGGCCCGGCTTGTGGCTGCTGGTCATTTGGGGGCTTTTGTGGTCAATTGCAGGGCATGGCGTCTGACAGGCTAACTGCCAGGCTCTCCTCTCCTCTCCTCTCCTCTCCTCTCCTCTCCTCTCCTCTCCTCTCCTCTCCTCTCATCTCCTTTCTCTCTTCTCCACTCCTCTCTTTCCTCTCCTCTCCTCTCCTCTCTTCTCCTCATCTCCTTTTCTAACTTCTCCGCTCCTCTCTTCCTCTCCTCTCCTCTCCTCTCCTCTCCTCTCCTCTCCTCTCCTCTCCTCTCATCTCATCTTTCTCTCTTCTCCACATCTCCTTTTCTAACTTCTCCGCTCCTCTCTTCCTCTCCTCTCCTCTCCTTTCCTCTCCTCTCCTCTCCTCTCCGCTCCTCTCTTCCTCTCCTCTCCTCTCCTTTCCTCTCCTCTCCTTTCTCTCTGCTCTGCGCCGCTCTTTCCTCTCTTCTCCTCTCCTCATCTCCTTTTCTGACATCTCCGCTCATCTCTTCCTCTCCTCTCCTCTCCTCTCCTTTCCTTCTCCTCTCCTCTCCTCTATTTTCCTCATCTCCTTTTGTCTGTTCTCCACTTCTCGCTTCCCTCTCTTCTTCTCATCTCCTTCCCCCCATATGGCACAGTCAAGCTCCAGGGTCTTTGAGTCTCTGGCTTAGTCTGTCTGTACATGAGAGAGAGAGAGAGAGAGAGAGAGAGAGAGAGAGAGAGAGAGAGAGAGAGAGAGAGAGAGAGAGAGAGAGAGAGAGAGAGAGAGAGAGACAGACCGAGACAGAGGCCGAGACAGAGGCCGAGACAGAGGCCGAGACCGAGACCGAGACCGAGACCTAGACTCATGGACCAAACAAGCCTTGCAGTAGGTTGAGAAGAGGCCAAGCTTTCTGAACACCAAGACGTCCGAGGAGATGATTTGCTGTTCAGTTTGGGAGGGATATATTCAGTCATGGTGCATCACTTAAATGGAGAAAAACCCATTGAGGATTTGGAACATAAGGTTCTGTGTTATTGCAGTGAAGCTGTCCTGCCTAGTAAAGCTAAATTCAGTCAGTTACGTGTAATGCAAAGTGGAGTGCATAGCTATATCCTTCATCAAAATCATAGGCACAGTCAGAGTCAGTAGGCTCAACTTGTGATAATAAATATATAGAAGGCCTATATATTGAATAAA
This sequence comes from Engraulis encrasicolus, assembly GCF_034702125.1. Lineage (NCBI taxonomy): Eukaryota > Metazoa > Chordata > Actinopteri > Clupeiformes > Engraulidae > Engraulis > Engraulis encrasicolus. The sequence continues at coordinate 11,802,035 of NC_085871.1, forward strand.
TATGTTTAGATTTCAATGTCAGATTATAGAAAGTATACAAACACAAATTAACAAATAAACAAATCAACTTCAAACTAATTGAAAACCTTCAACTTTTTAAGAAATACGTTTTTGAGACTTATTTATTTACGACTTAACCTCTTAAGACACGTCATTATAAACTTGTTGTTTCCAGAATGACATTGATCAAGGCATAGTGCATTAACAAAGGCCCTGCGTCAGGTGATAGTAGTGTAGTACCATGGTAGTTAACCTTTCAATGACTATTACAGTGTGCCACAGAAGGTATGGTGTGCATTACGAGACTACAGATCATAATCGGTATAGCTAATAGGCTACTTTGCCTAGTAAATTGACAGACTCCGACCCAAATGCAATTACCGTACCATTCCATACCCAGATGTTCAGACTGATTGGCTATCAGACCAATGGGCCGAACCGGAATTGCCCGATGAACTGTAGCCTAGAGATGAGTTTATCTATTAATCCCTATTTCCGGTTGTCACAATCTAGGTTAGGCTGCCTGAGAACAAAAACAATGGTAAACCACGTGGAGCATTACAATTTATGGGTGTTGCATAATAGTTTTTACAGCACTTGGCAGTTGTTAAGCATGCTAATGCTAGAAGATGAAACAGAGTTTGCAGTGACTGTTTATACCATAACCATGACAACGGTGACTTTGAGGAAGACCTTTTCAGATTGTATCTATTTTATGACGAAAGCTTGAATATGACCATGAATGAGTCAAAACTGCAATTCTCATTGCAATGTGTGTCTCTGTCATGTTCTTTCTTTGAAATTCTCAAAACATTTTCAAAACACAACATTGACATCTGATGAATGATTCATCAATATACTGTAATGTATATGCAGCATTCAAGAAATCTGTCTCCAATTTACTTTTTACATCATATGAGAATAAATCAAACAGGCTTCACTATCAACCTGGATCAAAGTGTGGATGTGAACTATGTCGACTTATGCAGCAGCCAAGAGTGACACACGCACGGAATGAGATCCAACACCATACGCATGAGATGGGCTTCAAAGCGCCAACAACACTATTGTCATGCCACTATAGCCATTCAGCGCTAAGGAAGCCTGGCTTTAACAAACTTCCGCTAGCAGTCATTATTGGATGTGTGCCCTGAACCGGTAGTGCTTTGAAACCCTCTGCTGAATGGCACGGGGGGCACCCCAAAAACCCCCGAAATCTCCCCATCGCCCCGGCTGATTGGCACCCAGTTCTGCAAGTTGGTGCTGGACTCCGACCTGGGAAACTTGTGACAACTGGAAAGTTCAGCCATGACATCCCCTCCCCTTTGAAACACAGTTTTTTGTCACTACTTGAAAGTCGGGGGGTGGGGGGTGGGATGGACAGCAGTGGAACCCCCAAACATCCCTAAGAGACTCCGGGGTGGTTTGCACCCGGTTCTCTCAGCTTAGCTTGACCCGGAAACTGGTGACAACTGCTAAGTTCAATCATGACACAGTAAACAAAAAAATGCAGTGTTTATTTAACACTTAGCGAGTTCATTTCAACTTTTTCAGATTTTAACTGGTGCCGAATTAACACTGATTTTTACTGTGCAGTAGGAGTTCATTTTGTCACTACTTCAATGTGCGATGACGTTCTAAAAAAAACAAAACGAACCCATGGCCCAGGAAACTGCTGACAAATGAGAACTTCAAATCGTGACGTCCACCAACACACCACCACCTCACACCACCCATTTTTGTCGCTGTGTCAATGGCAGGGGGTCCGTCAACTGCAGCCCCAAAAGCCCCGAAAGCCCCGGTTTGCAATGGCCTGGGGTGATTTTCAGCCAGCTCTCCCTGTTGGATCGGACCCAGCAGTGTTCAGTCATGACATGCCACGTCCACCCACCCAATTGCTCCCTCCACATCCTTGTGAAAAGCAGCTTTCTCTTGCTCTCGTCATGGCAGGTGAATGACTATATCAACTCCTCCCCCTCCAAAATCCCCCTGCCACCTATAGAGATTTGTTGGCCCAGTTGGACTGGACCGGACTGGACCGGATCGGACCCATCACCACCTGGTCCCCCTCGCGAGCCAATATAAGAAATACCGACTAGCCACAAGTTTAGCATGGAAAGTTAGAAAACCTCCCTCCTGAAGCCACATATGGATACATTGGCAACTGAGAGAGCAACCTGGTCTTCAGTGTGCTTTTAGGCGCATCCACCTCCCATGTCTAAGGTTGTACAAAGTAGAAGAAGAAGTGCTGTTACAAGTGTAATTACAACACTAGTAGTATGGCGTTGTAATGGCGATGTAATATCGTACTACTAGTGTTGTTACATCTGTGACAATACTTTCCAGCCCTAGGAGATGGACTGTACTGGATGGCATCGGTTCCACCAGTTGCAAAAGTCCTCACCCCCACAACCCAAGAGTGATTCGCACCCAGTGGTCCTGTGACAGCTATGACCAGGCCTTGACTGATAATGTGGCTCATCATAAGCTAATCATACTATTGTAGAAAAGCAGGGTGCTGTGTAAGGGACTGAAGCCTCATGTACTAAAGCCTCGTTAACACACGTCACTGCTAGTTACTCGCTACTTGCTCATTCGCCTATTAGCCACTCGCTCATGGAACGTTCCGTTAACGTTCCCGCGAATTTACCTGCCAATGCAGAAGCGAGAAGTATCGAACTCTGCATTCCAATTGGTTACTCGTTTACTCGCCTCGCTTTAAGTAAAAATAGTTTCAACTCGGAATTCACCCACATCGCATAGCTTGTACTCTCCTCGCCTACTTGCCTATTCTCCTCGTTGGAACACAAAGACATTTTCCTGACTTCACTCGCTGAGCGAGCATCTAGCAGCAACATGTGTGAACGAGGCTTAAGACTGTAGATTCCCAACTGAATCTTTGCTTATGAGAAAATCTAAAAAGCAGCATCAATCTTAGGATACAGGATAAGTTACTTGCATAGCTTTTTGTGTGCGTAAGCAAGCTTTGTGAGGCCCATGGTGTATGAAAAAAAGGCCTGAGCTGTTTTATCAAGGTGCCTTGCTCAAGGGCACTTCAGTTATGGATTAAGGTGTAGGGAGAGGTAAGCGTAGGATTCGAACCTGCAACCCGCCATGCCCAGTAAACATCTCGAATGTATGAATCCACTATCCCCACTATCCACCAAATCTATCCCACTATCCCACTATCCCATCATCATCCCAC
>NC_085871.1:11817739-11822739 GCF_034702125.1 Engraulis encrasicolus
TGTTCTTAAAAATGTGTCTGTGTATGTATTTGTGAGTGACAGGGTGATATACAGATTATTTTTTTCGACTACACCAGTCTCAATTGAGGGTGAGACCGCCCTGTCAGTATACCTTTTAACTAAATTCTCCACAAAGTTCAGGCAAAGTTCAAGGCAATAAAAAGAGACAAAGCTGTCACATAGCATTGCATTTATTTTCAGTTCCGTTTCTTTTGAAATCATCAGCATAAATGAGGCATTTAGGCCTTCCTTGTCCAAATGGCAGTATATAAACTGATATAAATAGCAATAATTAATAAAAGGTTATTAGACATAGATATTAGGTAGACACCAGTGGCGGCTGGTAGTCTGTCAAACAGGGGAGGCTGTTCAATTACAATATGTCCAGAACGCAAAAAAAAAAAGGGGGGGGGGGGTCAATTTTGACACACATCTTACATTGGTCCTGAGCCACATATGGCCTCACACACTAAAGGACTCTTGTTGAAACAAATTTGTTAATCATTAATCATTATCCCCCTTGTAGCCTATTCATAGGGACATTTTTTTTTTTTTTAATTATTATTATTATTATTATCATTAGGCCTACCTCCGCCACATAATGATGTGATTGAGTTTGCCTTCGTTGTCTTTGTTCATTACTGGGTGCACGGCTTAACTTACCACTAGAGGTCGCAAAATCTTTAATTATTTACCAGACATTGCCAACACAGTAGGAAACAAGGACTCGCCACTCACGGGACTTGGCAGTTAACCAGTTGGTCAGACACCACACCACGAAAGCTCAAAAGAAACGGTTGTTCTTCCCTACCTTTTTCACCAAGTCAATATTAGGCAGTGCTCTGCTCTGCTCCTTGATATTCATTTTTTCCTCATAAGGACGACTGGAATTCGCCAGAATTTAATCCACAATGCTTGGCATTTTGCATAGCTCTCTAGCTTTCTTGCAAGCTAGCCCTAACGAAAAGTAGGCAACTTCAACTTTTGAATTGGGAGATTAAAAAGGATAAGGACGTGCCACTATTAAGACTTTATTCGCAACACTAGGTTTACAAGAATATGTACACAAAACTGGAGTACACCGCAATGAATAGCTTCCCCCCTGGTTACCACGACGAAACTTCTCAGTCAAATTAATAACATATCCGCATTTCGAAATGAAATCAACTACTGTAGCCTACTGACACGGGGTTCACCCAATCACAAGTCGGAGCTCCAGTCTCCGGTCCCTCCCCCCTCCTCTCTCTTCTCCATTCACTCCCAGTGAGGCTCAGTCTCAAAATCAAAAAAATTTCACGGCAATAGCCAATGACCGTTTAGCATTTTTCCATTGAAAAAGCATACAATCCCACATGCCATTGAAGTCCATTGAGCGGAAAAAAACTCGTGCGAGCCTCGGGATCGTATTACAGATTGGTTTCATCTCTAAGTTGAGCACATGCATTTTCTATGGAGCTGGGTCTGAAATAGCAATGTTATTAAGTCGTGTAAAGCATTAGTTTACATACTATTCTCCGTGATTTTGGACAGGAGGCGGCGCCTCCCTTGTACTCAAGGAGGAATCGCCTCTGGTAGACACACATCAGTACAGCACATTACAAAGCAACTGACTTTGAACAAAACACGCAAAGAAGATGAAAATAAAAGCTCAAAACTGAAAAAAAACAAAGGAAACTAAATTGCTGCTATTAGGAGTTCTTTGACTGCTAAATAGTGCGATTAAACAGTAAACTCAAACATATGCCTGCGCAGGGGTGGAAAGTAATTGCATCAAAATAGCTGCCACTTGTGCATTATTGCTGGTTCAATTAGTTTATTGTTTTTGGAGTTCAAATTTTGACTAATACTAACTCTTCAGATTATTATTCGGTCAACAATACAATATTCTCCTGACGGTTCAATAGAGGTCAAATCATACGCCTTTATTTTGTGATGTACGCACGAATAATGTCTACGTACTACCTTGAGTCAAAAAGGTTTGCAACCCCTCCCTCCCCCCAAGTGGGCTTGCATGCCCAGGGGCACCCAAGTTTGAATCCGGCCTGGGTCATTTCCCAACCTACCCTGTCTTTCTCTCCACATCCTGTCACTATTCACTTTACTATCTGAGATAGAGGCCCAAAAAGCCAAAAAATATATATTTTTAAGTAACTTTCAAAATATAGGTCCACAGCAAAAAAGTTTGAGAAACAGCGGTCTAGCACATGGGCCTTGCCTTCCCCTGCCTGTGCGTGACAGGGCAAAATGAATTGCCTACTGCAGCCTTAAACTGTGATGGCCTCAGATTCAACACGCTTCCTCCTCTTTCTTGAACTCTCTCTCTCTCTCTCTCTCTCTCTCTCTCTCCCCTATACTCATCTCTAGTATAGGTCTTGTAATTCTCTCTTGCTATGGGCCTTTCCCATTTGTAATTTCTAGCCCTACCCCTACCCCTTCCCCATGCCCCTCGTGCTTTCAAATGAAGCTGTAAGGTGTAGGGCTTGAAACTCAACCCCTACGAATTGCGATACCCCTTCAACAATCGTGGAATGACACACACAGCTGTCACTAATTCCATGCATTAGGTTGACGTTAATAGCGTTTTTTTCATGTGCGTTTCATGGAGAAAAGGGCCATCACACATTAGGACAATGTTGAACTTAGTACAATGGAATAATTATTATCACTTTAAAACTGCGCCGAAAACTTGTGTGCTGTTGTGGATGCCGCCAATTTTGTAAAGGCATTCGCAATGCATTCAGGGAAATCTGTCGTAGCCCTCCGTCGTGGAGTGTGGTGTCGGAAAACCTCCGTTCGGAGGGGTGAAAAGCCCTTCGCTGTACCCCTACCCATCTGTCTGAACGTGAATCTTGATGCCACTACGCCTACACGTGGACGCACAAAACGGAGGGGAAGGGGAAAGGCGTAGAGCTAAGGGGTGTAGCCTAATGGGATTTACCATTAGTCCCTGCCTCACTCGTTGCTCTCTCTCCATCCTCCTCTCTTCTTCTCCTTTCTTCTTCTTCTCCTTCTTCTTCTTCTTCCTCTCCTCCTCCTCCTGATGCTGTTTCTGTTGTGCTCTGTTCTCTTCTGTTTCCCTCCCCGGCCAAGTGCTGGCATATCTAGTGTAACGAGTTTGCTGGTAATTAACATGCCTACGCCTGCATGCCCTCCTTTTCGGATGCTTTCTATCGCTCTTTTTTTGGTTTGTGATCTTTATTTTTGGGGTGGTGCTGCATGTGATACTATCTGCGGTCTGTGTGTCTCTAGTCTCGATGTTTGCATGTTTGTGTTGTCCCTGGGCCGTAACGAGTTTGGTAGGAGATTATTAACGTGCCCACGCATGTACTGTGTATGCCTTCCTGTGTGTGTGTGTGTGTGTGTGTGTGTGTGTGTGTGTGTGTGTGTGTGTGTGTGTGTGTGTGTGTGTGTGTGTGTGTGTGTGTGTGTGTGTGTGTGTGCCTAGGTTTGGGGCTGTCTATATCGTTGATGCTTTGAATAGTCTAGTCTCGTCTCTGAATTTTACCAACGTTCGCTTCTGATTAGCATGTCCACGTGTGCCATGCTATCCCTCTTCACCTCTTTATTCTCTCTCTAGGTCGTCCTCAGACGAGCCTTCCAGCGTTGCTTCCAGTCATCCCGATTCTCCATACATCTTTTCAGTTCACTGGGTTAGTTAGATAGAGATACTCATGTCTTTATGCATGTCTTTGCATTCTCTCTCTCTCTCTCTCTCTCTCTCTCTCTCTCTCTCTCTCTCTCTCTCTCTCTCTCTCTCTCTCTCTCTCTCTCTCTCTGTCTAGCTGGTGATGGAGGGTGGGATAATTCTCTTTCTGTCTCTCTCTCTCTGATGGTGGTGGAGGTAGCAGAGGAGGGTGGGAGCCTCCCATATATGCCTGATGCTTTGGATGTTTGTGTTGTGCCTGAAATTGCATTTGGAAGGCCTGCATGTTTGCAGCAATTGCATTAAAATTATTTTTGGGTGTTGGACAGCTCCCAAGTCACATTTTTATCAGGAAGGAAGTTGGCCTCACAGAGGGTGGCCAGTGATAAGCTCTACAGCTCTGCATCTGACATGGTTAGTAGGGAAAAAAGATCCCAATGTGATGTAGGCTAGTAGTGGCATGTATGTATGTATGTAGGCCTATGTAGTGTATATATATGTATGTATGTATACACATGTATGTATGTACGCGCATTTTGAAAAAAAAACCCTGTAATAAATGTAAAACTAAGGAAATGCTTGCTGTGTGCCTTAAATTATGAAAGTGAATCATTCATGCAGCCGCGTGGGACCGAGTGCACATACTTGCTTCAGGATGATCGGAGCACTTTGGACAATCCAGGAGGTATTATCTAGAGGAAAGATAGCCAACAGGGCTCTCATTAATGTTTTCCACCATTGTTTGACTCTACCGCGACATCAGCATGGAAGTTTGGAAGATCGCCCCTCTTGGTTTTGTCAATATTGCACCGTACGCACACGTCTGCATACTTTGACTTAGATGTTCTCCCTAGTACAAAATTGACATAAAACACGCATGACAAAGCGTTCGTGCACGGAATGTGCCCACGCCCAAGCATGTGTGTCCTGCAGCAAGCATGTCCCGGGCCTAAATGTGCGGGCCCTGCATGTGGCCAACAGGTAGGGCACTCGTCTACCATGCGGCTCACCCGGGTTCAATTCCCGGCCCGGGTCCTTTGCCGACCCCTCCCCGTCTCTCTCCCCATTTGCTTCCTGTCCACCTCTCACACTGTCCTGTCGAATAAAGTCGAAAAAAAACCCAAACCCAAAAAAAACCTTTCAAAAAAAGGAAAATGCACATGCGGTAATGTTTTTTCACTTTTTTGTTTTACTTTGAGATGTTTGTTTGGGGTTATCCATCAGATTTTTGTAAGTGGGGTTTTCTGCCCACCTGCAGATCTACAGACAGATTTCAGAATTTGTTGAGGAGGACAATTCCGCACATCCCTGGGTAAGGTGCAGGACAAAGGCTAAGAGGGAGGAGTCCGCACACTTG
>NC_085871.1:11827739-11865239 GCF_034702125.1 Engraulis encrasicolus
ATTACCTCTATGCAATGAATAACTCTTGTTTAAAAATCTGCATTTTCTTACTGAAGACATCTGTAAATATCATTACAAGAAGTATCAAAATACTGGTGATATCAACATTCTATATTATAGCATTAATAAATAAGGTAAATAACTTACTGCACATAACCAATGTTAAACTTAAAAATACCCATGTGCATTTATGGTAACAATTAAATTCGGAAACATATTACTCATTAATCACAAGTATCATTGACAGTGTTATGAAAGTTCTTTTTTTTTTTTCTCAGTGTCCATTGCACAAAGTGTTCAAGTCCTCTCTTGTTCTTCATATCAGTGTGTAATGCAAAGTGTTTTTTTTTTTTTTTTTTCATCAGGGCAGCGTTCGGCGTTCACCCTTTCTTTCTTTCGTGTGTGCATGCGTGTGTGTGTCTGGTTGTAAGGGCAGCGTTCGGCGTGCACCCTTGTCGATCACAAGTGAATAGTGTGTATGTGTGTGTGTTTGTGTGTAAGGGCAGCGTTCGGCGTGCACCCTTGTCGATCACAAGTCCAAAACATTTCTGGGCTTGCTGACTCGTCCAGACCTTGTCTTGTAGACAGTGCAGGCAGGGGCTGTCTCTGCTGTGGTAGGTAACGGGTTGGCTTCTGTGTGCTGTGCAGTGTCTAGTGTATGCTCGTCAGTGTGGGTGTGATGATCTTCCTTGGTGTGCAGGAGATGTCGCCGGTTTCTCCTGTACTCCTGACCTTCAGCAGCACGGATGTGGTAGGAACGATCTGTGTCGGCTGGTCTGATGACTACCGCAGGCTTCCAGTGTCCGTGTTCCTGGAAACGGATGCGTTGACCTTCATGCAGTGGTGGAAGATGCTTGGCCGTTCTGTCGTAGTACTTCTTCTGCTGTTGTTGCTGATGTACTCGTCGACTGTGGACTTGTGCTTGGCTGATGACCTTCGGCTGAAGTTGAGTGTGCGTGGTTGGAATTACTGACCTTAGGCGACGACTCATGAGCAGTTGAGCTGGCGATGCGAGGTTGTCCACAGGTGTGTTGCGGTACTCGAGCAGGCTCAAGTAGGGATCTCGCTTGTCAGCTTTGGCCTTGTTCATCAGAGTCTTTGCGATTTGCACTGCTTTCTCAGCGAGGCCATTGCTCTGAGGATAGTGTGGGCTTGTGGTGGTGTGTGTAAACTCCCACGCGCTGGCAAAATCCTCAAACTCCTTGCACTTATACTGCGGGGCGTTGTCGGATATGAGAGTCTCTGGTATTCCATGTCTGGAAAATGTTGCTTTGAGCTTGTGTATGACTGCAGAAGCTGTGGTGGTGGTTAGCTTGTCAAGCTCGAAGTATCTGCTGTGGTAATCCACTGTGATGATGTAGTGGTCGTTGTTCCACATGAACAGATCAGATGCAACGGTTTGCCACGGTCTCTCAGGGATCTTGTGACTCAGCATGGGCTCTTTGGTGTTGGAGCGTCTGTTCTCCAGGCAGATGAGGCACTTCCCGATCATCTCGTCTATCTGCTTGCTCATGCCTGGCCAAAACAGAATGTCTCTCGCTCTCTCCTTGCTCTTTTCCATGCCCATGTGGCCAAGATGTATGCGTGACAGCATGTCTGTGCGTAGTGAGAGTGGAATGAGAATTTTCTCACCTTTGAAGATGATGTTGTCAATCTGTGTGAGCTCGTCTCGGTGGTTCCAGAACTCAGCGATGCTCGGAGGGCACCTTCTCCTCTGCTCAGGCCATCCCTCTGCGATTGTTCTCTTCAGTTGTCTGAGCTGTGGATCTTTGTCAGTCTCTGTTTGGATTAACTTAAGTTTTTCATCACTCACAGGTAAGTTATCATAAAGCAGGTGTACTTGCATGTCCATACCTTCACTCAGGCTGTCATCCTGGTCTTCCAATGACTTTCTGGATAGCGTGTCTGCTACAGGAATGTCTTTGCCTGGCTTGTGGACGATGGTGAAGTCGTACCTCTGCAGCTGTAGGAACATGCGTTGCAGTCTTGGTGGTGCTGCTGCGAGTGGCTTGCGGACGATCGACTCAAGAGGCTTGTGGTCGCTCTCGACGGTGATGTGGTGACCATAAACGTACTGGTGAAAGCGTTTACATCCAAAGAGTATGGCGAAGAGCTCCTTCTCGATCTGAGCGTAGTTGACTTCACACTCAGTGAGGGCTTTCGACGCATATCCGATGGGTTTGCCGTCTTGTAGTAATACTGCACCTAGGCCGTACTTGCTGGCGTCGACTTGCAGTGTGAGTGCTTTGTCGGGATCGAAGTATGTCAACACTGGACCTGGTTCGCGTGTGATGAGGTCTTTGATCTTCTGGAAAGCTGCCTCGTGCTGCGTATCCCAGATGAACTCACTGGACTCTTTCAACAGGTGACGTAGTGGTGCGTTGATGCTCGCAAGTCCTGGAGCAAACTTGGCCAGATAGTTTATCATGCCGAGGATGGTTTCTAGCTCACCTTTGTCTTTCGGCGGCTTCATTTCTCTCACAGCGGCGATCTTGGCAGGGTCTGGCTTGACTCCATCTTTGGTGATGAGGTGACCAAAGTAGCTGACTTCTGTAGCGCAGACGATGCTCTTCTCTGGGTTCAGCTTCACCCCTCGTTCTCTGGAACGTTGCAGCATTGCACGCAGGTTGTCGTCGTGCTCCTGCTTGGTCTTTCCATAGATGAGGATGTCGTCTACTATTGCCATGACGCCCTGCAGGTCCTCGTAGGTCTCATTCACCTTCCTCTGAAATTCATCCTGAGCTGATTTCAGGCCAAAGGGAAGACGGAGGAACCTGTAGCGCCCAAACACTGTGTTGAAAGTGGTCAACAGTGAAGACTCCTCTGTGAGCTTAATAGCCCAGTAGCCTGACTTTGCGTCCATCACACTGAAGTAGTTTGCTCCAGTGAGCCTAGCTGTGATGTCATCTAGTGTTGGTAATGGGTAGTGTGGACGTTTGATTACCTTGTTCAAGTCGCGAGGGTCTAGGCATATCCTCAGCTTGCCTGTGCGGGGTTTTTCTGCTGCTACCATGGAGTTGACCCATTCGGTTGGCTCGGTGACTCTTGTGATGACATTTTGCCTCTCCATGCTCTGTAGCTCCTTCTGTAGGCGATCTCTCAGTGCCACAGGGACGCGCCGTGGTGGATGGACTACAGGCACAGCGTCGGGGTCAATGTGGATGGTGCATTCCCCTGGAAACAGACCTATTCCCTTGAACACATCTGCAAACTCCTCCATTACTGGTTGTTCGGGTTGGTTAGACACAGATAGGATTAGTTCAATCAGTCCAAAATCAAGGCATGCTCTTAAGCCTAACACTGGTGGTGCGTGTGTGTCAACTACATGCAGCTGTAAAGTCATGTGTTTGTCTTTGTACTGACACTTCATGTTGCACTTGCCTCTGACGACGAGCTGTTCACCACCGTACCCATAGAGAGGGCGTGTTGAAGGTTGAAGCACGTCGTGTATTCCCAAGCCATCGAAGACGCGTGTGGGAATGACGTTGGCAGTAGCACCGGTATCCAGTTTGAATTTGACTGTACTTTGTTTTGGTCCGACCAGCAGGCTAGCGAATGCTTGTTCTCTGTCATGAGCGCTGCTTTTCTGTGTCACGGCATCGATAAACAATCCATTCTCACTGTCTGAATCACTACTGTGTTGCGCTCTGGCTTCACTCACTGTGTGGACTTCTTTCCTACTCCTAGAGCGACAAACTTTAGCGAAGTGGTTCCACTTGTTACAGATCTTACATTGCTTTCCTTTCGCCGGGCAGTTATCTCTATCATGCTGTTTATTTCCACAGGAGCCACACGTCTTGCCTCGGTCTCTGTTGTCATCACGTCTGTGTGCTACACTGTTGCCGTCTCGCGCCCTGTCATGGTGGGGTTTCCAAGCTCCCTTCAACGGTTTCTTGCTAATGGCATGAACTGACTGGTCGCGCGAGTTGCCATTCATTGTTTTAATTTGAACTTGGGCGAGTTCGTGAGATCTAGCGATGTCAAGGGCTTTGTCCAGATTTAACTCCCACTTCTGACACCATGTTATGTTTCTTACTTATAAGAAAGCGGATGTGCACACTGGCGTGCAAACTGATACAATTTATTAAAGTATAAACAGTAACAACATGACTCGGACGTGACCGGTTTCAATGTAGCCGAGTAACTGAACAACTGACAGTAGGTAACATAGCAACAGTATACATTCTGTAAGAGGTTCCGGTAAGTATGTAAGCGCATATCAATGCAAGATATTCAGAGTGAATATTACAAGCCTTTCACAGGACCGGGACAAAATAATCTAAAAGCCCCCTCCCCAATAGCCTACAATACAATGTGATGAGAAACCAATTCTGCCCCAACACCAACCACAGCACCTCCCCTGGTGGTGTACGGTCTGACTGACTGTACCCTCACGGGTACAGGGCTTCTGACAGCCTTCCACAGCCCCGGGACAAAGTCATCTGAAAGCCCCCTCCCCAATGTAATGACAAACCAATTCTGCCCTGTAACACCAACCACAGCGCCTCCCCTCCCTGGGCCCTGGACACCGGACCCCTTTGCCTCATCTCTCAGGCTTGCCTGCTCACGGGTTCACTGAGCTGGTATGCAGCAGGAATCTTTGGATCAAGGTGATTTCACGCTCCCACACATTTTCCCAGGCTGTTTAAAGCATTCCCTTTTACCTTTGTGTGACTTCAGGAGAAGGTGATAGCTGCTGACATGTGTTGTCATTGGACACACAGACACACACACGACATAGGCACACACACACACGACAAAGAGAAACACACACACACATATGTCTACTACACACACGAGCTACACTACAACACACGCACAGGCTTATATGTGCACTTATGTGCGTGTGTGTTTTTCTGCCTCTGTGCACGTGTGTGCGCATACGCACACGCACACGCACACACACACACACAAACACACACACACACACACACACACACAAACACACACACACACACACACATACACACACACACACACCTTTCTTCTGCAGAATTATTAGATTATCTCAGTGATCTCTCTGAGTGTTTGACATTAGATATGCAGGGTTACACACCTTTGCTGAAGGCCATAACTGACATAGGGAAGTTCATTTAAAATTCACACCAACGCATGTTAACACACACACACACACACGCACACACACACACAGACACAATCACGCACACACACACACACACACACAGACACAATCACGCACACGCGCACACACACACAATCACAATCACGCGCACGCGCGCGCACACACACACACACACACACACACACACACACATTGCTGATAGTGACTTTATAGTTACAGCAGGATGTGTGCATTTCCCCATGTGGCGTTGGGAATGTTTGTGCACGGGAGACAAAATAACTCTCAGTGTGCCTGAACTTTCCCCACGTGATGTGACAATAAAGTGATGTGACTGCAGAACGACGAGAGAAAAAAAAAAAACACGATTTTTTTTTGAATGAAACTATTTACCTTCCCCTCTCTCCGCCCAGCTCTGTCAACTTCCTCAATACTGCAGTGCTGCATTCATCTTTTTTAATGGCTACAGAAAGGGAAAAAAAGAAAAGAGCTTGGCTACACAAACATATACTGAGCAGCAGTGACTGTACAGAGACTTAGAGGCACGTTAAGAATGAGTAGGACACATTTGTCAAATACTCTGCCCTACAAAGCTAAATAGTTGTTGTCTTGTGCCTACCAATGTCTGTGTCTTTGGCAGGGTTGTATAAAGTAGAAATAGAAGTACTCTTACAGATGTAATTACAACACTAGTGGTGTGATATTACATGATTTCAACTGCATGTTATCATACTGCCAGTGTTGTAATTACATTTGTACGAGTACTTCTACTTGAACTTAATGCAACTCTGGTCTTGTGCCTACTACTGTATAAAGTACAGGAAGTGAACCCACTGGCTTCTATCATTCGTTGTATGTCGTTATATGTCTGTAACTGTTTATCAATACTTAGCTAGTGTTGTGTATACTGGACTATTCATCTACTAACATCACCTTTCCAATGTACATACAGTATGCTTGAGGTTTGATGAACACAAACTGTCATCAGTTTATATATCTCATAATAGAGTCACCACATTGAAATCAATCACCTAATATAGCCTACACGTGTGCGTGTTATTAGACTTTTTGCACTTTTCATAGGATTGTGGTCAAGTCAATGAAGTCAAGTGTACTTTATTGTCAAAAATCTATGTAACAGGGTTAGCACAGAAGTTTGAAATTGCGTCTGACCAGTCTCCAATGTGCAGTTAGACTAAAACGTGTAGGCCTAAATAAGAAATGGACAATAATCTCTCTCTCTCTCTCTCTCTCTCTCTCTCTCTCTCTCTCTCTCTCTCTCTCTCTCTCTCTCACACACACACACACACACCAATTCCAGCACAGTCAAGATGATTCTGCATTGCACGTCCCTAATATGCATGCAATGCTTCTCCTCTGGATCTCAAAGGAAAGAGAAACAGCGGTGTATACTCTTTTTTTCCGGTTTATTAAGGCTACTTCATCTACTCTACCCTCTAGGCCTATTTCATCCTGTATTTTGTTTACTACCTGTTATCATAAGAGGTTCACAAAAAGAGGTACAGTAGGCCCTACAGGATTTTGTAACATGATAGTGTTGCGTAAAATGTCAACCCAAGTCTATGTTAGGCCTATATAGTATCTTGACAAAAAAGTCTGCTTTGGGGTAAATGGGCATAGGTTCCATAGGCTACGGTACAGGTGACATTCAAATCAATCACATTTAAGCAGTCATTGGTGTATGAAGTAGAAATAAAAGTGAAATCATGAGTAGTAGCCTAACATTAGGCCTACATGATATTACATAGCTGTTACAGCAGTTATGCACATGAGAACCTAATGAGTAGGCTATATTAGGCTACATTTTAAGTTCTTACAACTTGCAATATAAGGTCTATTGCACTTTCACTGTTTCACCTTTTCACATGCATCACGCCAACCAATGTTGCCAAGGTACATTTTTTTTAAATTTATAAAACTGTGTGTAGTCTGCTTGCCAGCTCTGTGTGATGTCTATGTGGGAAATGATTCACAAAAAAACTGACCCTACTTGCATTCCAAGGCAGGGACAAAGTAGCTTATTTTCCCCTCGGTCAGATCTGGGCTATCTGTCACAGACACAGCCATCTAGCACACCTGTTTCCCACCAGACCAGACTACATAATGTAGCCTACCGGTACATAAACTGGACTGCAGTTGGTGCTCATGACATGGCACGTGAAGCAGAGCGCGAGAGCACGTGAGGTGGAAGTGAGCAAAATGGGTTTTCGGAAATGAATAAATGTGCTAAACTGCACTGGGGCTGGTCGAGAGCTAATCCTTCGGCACTAAGTTAAAGTTTTTTGTTGAAATGATTCAAAACGACTTTTTCTTTGCATGGAATGCATAAAGTGACAAACTTGGCAGAACAGCTGTTCAACCGGACCAAATTCACTTAAAGTTGGTCGCTTGGAATACTGTACAGGAAGCGCGAGGTGAACAAAGAGAAGTGGTCGCATGCTCCACAATCGGCTGTTCCAGTGCATGAGGGGCAAAGAGGGGGGAGATAGCGCTGTGTGGCCGCCAGTCAGAACAAGACATGTCGTCAGCCATTGCCTACCGAACGCGCAGCAGCAGTATGTGAATCCGCTTGCGTCACAGGCCTATAGACTAGCCTCCCCATTTACAAGCTCAAATAAGAGAAAGACGGCGGTGGTATAGGAAGAGAACGAGGGAGGGAGAGAGAGAGAGAGGAAAAAAGTTAGCATAGAGAGGCAAGACAGTACTGGCGACTGCTGCAGTCTCACTAATGTTTGCTACAAAAGTCTTTTCCTCGCGTTTATTTCTCCCCTCCCTCATGCCATCTATGTTTTGAAGCTTAAAAAGTGTCTTCGCTATGGAGAGACCTGAGCACAACATGGAGCTTCTCTGCCTCGAAAAGGACACAGTCGTCAGAGCACAGCAGGACCCAAATCTCTTCTTTGATGACAGAGTATTGCAAAGCCTGCTAACTATTGAGGAGAGATTCCTACCCCATTGTCCATACTTTAAACACGTTCAGCAGGATATTAAGCCGTTTATGAGGCGGGTGGTCGCCACTTGGATGCTGGAGGTTTGTGGGACTTTCCAAGACATTTCGCGTGCTGTTCCTCTCATGTCAGGGACGTTGCGGTCGTCAAACTGTGATATTGAATAGGCATTGCCAGTTTGGGAAATTTTGCTTGATGTCATTTCAGTTGTAGTCTGTGCGTAATGCGTTTCCGTGAAACTTTTAACCAAGGTGTGTCCCTTAGGCTAAACCAACTTGGACATGTTGAGTAGCAGGCTGTGTATTGAAAGAACTCAGCATTATGCGCATAAACTGTTGTAAAATGCAAATTCTATTTACAAGAAGTTAATCAGTAATTCACATGTCTCGTATGGATTGCATTATTGGTGCAATAACGCTACAAAAGAAAAATGAACCTCACAAGCAGACATGTGCCTTTTTGTCATATCTCATTATGAATGAATTAATGCCATTCATTTTGTTGTGATACAGTAGGCCGAGACACGAATCCCCGAATATATATATTGTAATGTTATTTTTGCAATTACTGTAAGTTTGTAAAATTATTAGAAGGCGCAGAGTCCACGCAGTTCCTGTAGGGTGCTCTCCTACAATCAAGCTATTTGCATGGCTAGGGATTTAAGTTCAATAACCGCGTATGCGTTCATAATTGTGCATTTAAACCGAGTTACTTTTGTTGCCCAGACTCTGAGGTTCATTTTCATACCAGAAATGTTCATTTTCCCCTGTCTGAATAATTTTAAGCGATTTTTTTAGTTGAGTCGGCTATCGCAGACTGGTAACTTCTCGCCTCTGACACGAAAGCGAAATCGTTTTTCAAAGTTTATTCGGTTAAAATTGTTAAATATACCCATAACAATAGTCGGGAATGATAAAGCTATCGTATTGTAACAATATTAGCTGAAGAAATCATGTCTGCATAATTTATTTCTATTTTAAATTATTTTTTGAAAACGTGACGAACAAAGTATGGTCCTTGTGGGGGTGGTGTTTTTGCGTGGGTGTCATGGACTTCCTACAAAGAGTAATGAATGAATGAATTTTATTGACGACGTGAGGCATTCTGCAGTTTTTGAACAGTTTATGACAATTATTTTTCTTTTGAACATCGCAATTGTACCTTGGCAAATCTCCCTACAATGCTCACATAAACCTCTCTCCCTGTAGGTTTGTGAAGAAGAGAGCTGCGAGGAAGAGGTTTTCCCCTTGGCAATCAACTATTTGGATAGATATTTAGCAGTGGTCGAGACGAAAAAAGGCTGTTTGCAGCTTCTTGGAGCGGTCTGCCTCTTTCTTGCATCGAAATTAAAAGAGTCACGACCATTAACTGCGGAGAAACTCTGCCTCTACACAGACAATTCAGTCACATCACAAGAGCTCCTGGTAAGTTGCTGGGTTAATTCATTTTTTTAATAATCAAGATGTTTCAGTGAAATTATTGAATTTATAGTGGCTTTCCTTCCAAAAAAAAGAGTCCATTCAATTACTCCCCTCACTTTGTGAAACATCATTGAACATCTGTGTTTCATTGGATGCCTGAGGCGGATTGGGGAAAAATGTAGTCTGGAATGGAGTGTGCGCAATTGGGCTGCTGGTGTTCTTCTGCGCCCTCCTGTGGCGGGCCAATATTGTAGATGTGTGGATTCAACTGAGAGAGAAAAGATTCCGTTTAGACTCGAGAGAGAGAGAGCTGGGGAGCTGAAATGAGTCAGCGCCTGTGATCTGAGGCCTGCTCAGCCCCAAAACATTGTTGCGCTATAAGGTCATGACGCTCATCATGAAACCAAACAGCGCAAAACAAAAAAAGGATATTTTTTAGTGGAAAACATATACTGTCATACAGACTTTTTGACATATTTCAGTGGAAAAAAAATTACACATACTTTTTGACATCACAAGTCTTTTCGTTGTGGCTGACGTAGTTGTGTGACATTCCATCTGGCATCTGCAACATCGTCTGTAGCCTACAACTGGTGAGATGTTGAGTTTGATTCAAAGTAGAGCGGTTTAAATATATAACCTGTTGCATAACTGCCTAAATACCCAAAGTAGATATCCGATGGCATGTCTTCCATCGTTACCACACCTCACTTATCTGGTTAACCCCCACCCTTTCCCTTACAACCCCACCCGACCCCACCCTGCCTCACCCCACCTCAACCCCTCCGTTGAGCTCTCATCTCCTCTGGCTTTAGTTGTGTTGTTAGGCCCTTGTGGCTTTCTTCCCCCTTGGGTGGATGGATGGCTCTACTCTGTTCAGTCAAGCAGGCCCGAGAAGGGTAGACTGCAGGCAGGGGGAATACCAGCTGTTGGAGACATCAGGCCTCTCTCTCTATCAGGCCTCTCTCTCTCTCTCTCTCTCTCTCTCTCTCTCTCTCTCTCTCTCTCTCTCTCTCTCTCTCTCTCTCTCTCTCTCTCTCTCTCTATCAAGCCTCTCTCTCTCTCTGTCTCTCTCTCTCTCGGTTTATCCCCCCCCTCTCTTGGTTTCTTCCTCTATTTGTCTCCCTGTCTCTCTCTCTCTCTTGGTTTCTCTTTCTCTAGCTTCTATCTCTCTCTCTCTCTGACCCTCTCTCTCTCTATCTCTCTCTCTCTGACTATCTCTGACTCCCTCTATCTCTCTCTCTCTCTCTCTCTCTCTCTCTCTCTCTCTCTCTCTCTCTCTCTCTCTCTCTATTTCTCTCTCTCTCTCTCTGACTCCGGCAGCCGGGGCCCAGTCAAGCCTGGCCGAGTGTGTGGCTGCTGCTGCCTCACTCGACATCTGATAAACATTTCCTCTTTTCTTGCTGTCGCATGAATGACTAAACAAATAAATATGTTGCCTTTTGGTTTGTTTGTGTGTGTGTGTGTGTTGGTTTGCTTGCTTGGTATCTGGGAGATCTGTGGAAGGCAATGAGGAGGAAGACAAGGAAGGGGGGCGGGGGTTACTCTCAGCCAAGCATTCATTCATTCATTCATTCATTCATTCATTCATTCATTCATTCATTCATTCATTCATTCATTCATTCATTCATTCATTCATTCATTCATTCATTCATTCATTCTGTTTCTCTGTGTGTGTCTCTGTCGTGTTGCAAAAGTGGCCCAATGTGACTCATTGAGGGTAGACAGCGGTTTTACTTCCGCATCCTCTTTGTCCCCCCCCCTGCCCCCCCTCCCCCCACCCCCTCCCTCCTCCTCATCCTCCCTCCCTCTCTGCTCTACCCCTCTCCACTGGCACTCTGGTCACCAGCTGCCTGCCTGCATAACTGCCTTGACTTTTCCTGGACTCCATGGTGCATCACTGCATGGGCATTTTGTGGAGAGGAGAGCAGGAAGAGGAGCGGAGGAAGAGGAGAGGAGGAAGAGGGGAGAAGGAAGAGGGGAGGATGAAGAGGGGAGAAGAGGAGAAGAGGAAGAGGAGAGATGAGAGGAGAGGTAGAAGAGGAGAGGAGCGAGAGGAGAGAAGGAAGGGGAGATGAGAGGAGGAGGAAGAGGAGAGGAGGAAGATGGGAGGAGAGGAGGAAGAGTAGTAAGAGGAAAGGAGGAAGAGAGGCAGCAGTTGTGTGACAGTGGTGGATTGGAGGTAACTGGCCAGCCATACAGTACAGAGAGAGGATGTGTGTGTGTGTGTGTGTGTGTGTGTGTGTGTGTGTGTGTGTGTGTGTGTGTGTGTGTGTGTGTGTGTGTGTGTGTGTGTGTGTGTGTGTGTGTGTGTGCGTGCGCGTGCGCGTGCATGCGTGCATGTGTTCATGCATGTAGTATGTGTGTGTGCAAATGTGTGTGTGGGTTGCGTGTGCATGTGTGGGTGTATGCATATTTTTTGTGTAGTGTGTGTGCAGTGCAATGCAATGTCTGTGTTTGGCCTTGGGTCTGCTCATTCGTATGATCTGCTGTTTCTGGCGCTTGGAGGGGAATTCGGAGGGGATTCCTTAGGGGTTGACCTGAGAGAGAGAAAGAGAGGGAGAGAGAGAGGTAGAGTGAGAGAGAGATAGAGGACAGAAAGACAGACAGAGGGAGATGGAAAGACACACAGGGAGATGGAAAGACAATGACTAAGGGTGAGAAGTTAACATCGCCCTGCTTTTTGGCACGTACTGCATTGTATGCTGTGTTGTACACGCACCCACATTTTTTTTTGAAGGGGACTGCGGTTATCGGTCACACTCCAACGAACGAACCACGTCGACACGCTATACTCTACCCTACATGGGACAAGACCCGGGCCCGTCCCCAACTAGTGGAGCACATCTCCCAGGGACTGTCCCCGGTTTCTTTCTTACGTTCTCTCTCTCTCTCTCTCTCTCTCTCTCTCTCTCTCTCTCTCTCTCTCTCTCTCTCTCTCTCTCTCTCTCTCTCTCTCTCTCTCTCTCTCTCTCTCTCTCTCTCAGTCTCAGTCTCAGTCTCAGTCTCATTCTGACTTTCAGCAAATAATGGTGTTAGGGAGAAACTTCTCGGCAGCAGAAATGCCCTTGTCAGGTGACACTCCCTTTTTGGTTGGCACATACCGCTAGCTGAGAGAGAGAGAGAGAGAGAGAGAGAGAGAGAGAGAGAGAGAGAGAGAGAGAGAGAGAGAGGCTGACTCTTACAGCTAGTTGACAGAGAGAGTGAGATTGACACATCAAACTAGCTGACTGACAGAGAAAGAGAGAGCGAGAGACAGAGAGCGAGAGAGAAAGAGAGAGAGAGAGAAGAGAAAAAAAGTGAGAAGGAAGCTGGAGATCAGCTGAAGTGGGGTTTGGCTCTTCCTCTTCTTGGAAGGCCCTGATGCAGTGCTGCCTTTTCACCGCAGCTGCCACCGAAATGGTGCAAACATTGCAACGCACAGCAACACAACGCGTGCTGCGACACCGTGACAGGAAGGAAGCCGGCCGGCTTGAACGTCCCCGGCGTGGGCCGCCGATTGTATTGGCTGCGGCCCCAGGGCATAACTCATTCTGTCCACCAATCAGGAAGGAGCTTAGAGAGGCACCAATCAGGGATGATCTTGAAGAGCGTGACTCAACGGGTGGCAGCAAGCTTAGCAACACAGTCTAAAAAAGTGGAGACTGCTGCTTTTTTGGCCTCTGATAGTTGCGTGTCCTTCATGTTAGGCAGATAATCTTCTGCTCATGTTGAGATGTAAATCTGCTAACCCCTGTAGATACAACCCTATTAGATGTTTGTTACCATGAGAATGGTGATCATCAAGTTGTATTGTCATAGTGAAGAATGCCTTCATTTTTGTAACGGTTTTGTTACATTGCACGAAGATGCTGTCCTACCGTTAGCGTGTATCCACCCAAAAACATCAAGTTCAAAAGTCATCCTAATTTTTTAAAAAAAGTTGAATTGAAAAAAAGGTTCATTGAAAACCTACAGAGCATAATTTAATGCTCATAGTGTTGGCCCTTCCATCATAGGGCAGTCATGGGTAAGCAGTTAGGATGTCAGATTGTATCCCAAAGGTTGCCGGTTTGACTCCCGACCCGACAGGTTGGTGGGGGGAGTAATTAACCAGTGCTCTCCCCCATCCTCCTCCATGACTGAGGTACCCCAAGCATGGTACCGTCCTGCCGCACTGCTCCCTTGGGGCGCCTTTAGGGGCTGCCTCCTTGCACGGGTGAGGCATAAATGCAGTTTTGTTGTGTGCAGCGTGCAGTGAACACTTGTGTGCTGTGGAGTACTGTGTCACAATGACAATGGGAGTTGGAGTTTCCCAGTTGGGCTTTCACTTTTTCGCTTTCACTTAAAATGTGTTGCATTAAGTGTGAAATGTACTGTGCATTTTGTTCAAATTACAGCCATATTACACTGTTAATAAGCTTGTAATAACACTGCATTGACTGCGTGGCACATCGTGCCTTTTTTCCCCCGCAGTGATCCGCCAGTTGTCTGGGTGGCTTTATCCATTGTGCATGTGTCCCCCAGGCCTCTCAGTAGCGCTCAGTGTATTCCTATATGAATTACAACATTTGGCTCTGGGATGGAAACAGGTGGCGGCTTGGAATTGTAGTCACTTGACCTACGTGTGGTTTTTTTTTTCATTTTTTCTCCCTCTCTCTTGCCGTCTGTCTCTCTAAACTCACTTCCCTCCCTCTCTCTCTCCCTCTATTCCCCCTCTCCCTCCCTCTATGCCCCCGATCCTCTCTACCCCCCCCCCCCACACACACACACACTGCTCTCTCTCTCTCTCTCTCTCTCTCTCTCTCTCTCTCTCTCTCTCTCTCTCTCTCTCTCTCTCTCTCTCTCTCTCTCTCTCTCTCTCTCTCTCTCTCTCTCTCTCTCTCTCTCTCTCTCTCTCTCTCTCTCTCTCTCTCTCTCTCTCTCTCTCTCTCTCCCTTTCCTTCTCTCTCTCTGCAGGACTGGGAGCTGGTAGTGCTGGGGAAGCTGAAGTGGAACATGGCGGCTGTCACCCCCCACGACTTTATCGAGCACATCTTACACAAGCTGCCCCTGCCCCAGGACAAGCTGTCGCTCATCCGCAAGCACGCACAAACCTTCATCGCTCTCTGTGCGACAGGTAAGAGTCTATTGAGCCTGTCACAACCAGGCAGGCAAACTAGGCAATCGCCTAGGGCCCCAAGCTCAACCCCCCCCCCCCCCCTGGTTATGTGCTTGTATTCAAATGACAGCAATGACAACTTTGTGAGTGTGGCCGCCAACACCTCCCTAAAGTCAATGACCAAAAACATGTCAGCGATACTGCTATGGAAATCTATCTTGTTGAGAGGGTCCGCCATCTCCAAAAGTGTGAAGAGAAGAAAGGGCCCCAAGTCCCTTTTTGCCTAGGGCCACCAAATACATTGAAACGGCACTGAAGACATGGCAATGGTATGGCAAGGCAAAGCAAGGCAAAGCTCAGGAAGTCAAGCCTTTGAGTTTGAACACACACATAGACACAGTCAAGTGGCGTCAAAAATCTCCCATCTTCTTTTCTGTGTTTGATCCTCTTCTTGACTTTTGAAGAAAAGGCGCCCTTTTTGTTGTCAGGCCTTTGGGGTTTAACACACTAGAAAGACCTGCAAAAAGGTTTTCTTCTCTTTTGATCCTCTTCTTGACGTTTGAAGAAAATGCACCCTTTTTGTTGTCAGGGCTTCGAGTTTTAACACACCCCAGACAGACAGCGAAAAGAGGTCCTGTCTTCTTTTTTTGGTCCTCCTCTTGACTTTGAAGAAACTGAGCCCTTTTTTTGTTGTTGTCTGTAGGAATTTGTAGAATCTTCTCACAAGTCTTTTGCACCACACCCTTCCTTCCTCATATGTTCTTCTATTCCATTTTACTCCAGTTCTATTTTTGTCAGCACGAATCATTTTGGCTGTAAATGTACTATAGCAAATAAAAGTTCACTTACTTTCTCAAAAATTCTGCTTTATTTCCCAAAGCCCACAACACAAAAGCCTAGTCTCTCTCCACCCACCTCTGTTGTCCATTTTCCTTTTTTCAACTATTTTTTCCACTCGCTCTTTTTTCATTTCAGTTCTGTGTATCCCTTCTCTCCCCCCCCCCTCCGCTCTCCTCTTTCGCTATTGCTGCCTCTTCCATCAGCTGCTTCGATTGCCATTACGTAGACGGTCCTACGTCTGCTGCTGCAGCACAGTGCGTCTGTCTGTCTGTTGTTGCTGGTGAGTGAGCCAGTGGAGTTCTCACTGCTCATTTTCCCATGGTATGAGTCATGCCGTGGCTTCAGCCTGCTGCTGCTGCTGCTGCTGCTGCTGCTGTGCCTCTGACCTTATTCAGCTGGATGCAGCAATGTGCAAAGCTCACTCTTCTTCTGTAGTTCTCTCTCACTCCTTCTGTCTCTCTGACTCTCTATCTCTCTCTCTGTCTCTATCTCGCTTGGTGCATTCCTCTTCTCTTTTCTCCTCTTCTCTTCTCTCCTCTTTTCTTTTTTTCTCTTCTCTTCCTTCTTCTGGATAGAGGCCACGCTCGCTCTCTCTCTCTCTCTCTCTCTCTCTCTCTCTCTGTCTCTCTCTCTCTCTCTCTCTCTCTCTCTCTCTCTCTCTCTCTCTCTCTCTGTCTCTCTGTCTCTCTCTCTCTTTCTTTCTCTCGCTCGGTTGGTGCATTCCCTTTCCCTTCCCCTTCTCTTCCCTTCCCTTCACACTCCACCTCTCTCTCCACTCTCTGCTGCAGTGCTGGAGCAGAGAGAGAGAGAGAGAGAGAGAGAGAGAGAGAGAGAGAGAGAGAGAGAGAGAGAGAGAGAGAGAGAGAGAGAGGGAGAGAGGGGGAGAGAGAGAGAGAGAGAGAGAGAGATGGCAGCCAGTCCCAGTCCCAGGCCCAGTCCCAGGCAACAGGCTCCAGACAGCCTTTCTGGAAAGACACCCTTCCTTATATGTACAGCTCCTGCATAGACATCTCCTCCAGATCAACCTCACTGGCTTTGTTACTGTATCCAGAGGCTCACAAGAGGGGAGGGCTGGGCTGGGTGCAGGGGAGTGGAGTGGGGTTGAGGGAGTGTACACAGTGAATTCTGTAGTGTTAATTCAACACTTATGCCTCTTTTCCACTGTCGGTTTTTCCGATTGGCCTACAGCTCAACAAAGCGTGACTCGAGTCGGCCACCACTTTTGCTTTTCGAATAGGCATGACACAGCTTAATTGTAAAGCAAAAAGTGGCGGCCGAGTGGCGCTGTGTCGAGCTGTAGGCCTACCAGAAAACCGGCAGTGGAAAAGAGGTATTAGAGAGTTGATTTATCATCTTTCTAGATTGTATTTGACACTTAGAGACTCTCCAAGTGCTGAAATGAACACTGCATTGTCTGTAATGTGTGATGGGGAAAGAGGCTGCTGTTTGTGAGCCGTGGGAGGAAGAGGAACAAGACGGAGATGGAGAAGACTTTTGTTTAGTCAGTGCCGAATTTTGTGCCGAGGTACCTATCCGCACATTAAACACACACACACACACACACACACACACACACACACACACACACACACACACACACACATGCGTGCGCGCGTATGCGTGCATGCTTACACGCACACATGCACGCATGCATGCACACACATACACATGCTCACACACATACAACACACACACACACACACACACACACACACACACACACACACACACACACACACACACACACACACACACACACACACACACACACACCCTCCCTTTCCCTGTCATTGATTGGTAACAGAGTGGCTAATTTAAAAATGTGGGGCCATCTGTCATGAGGGGCCGTATTGCTGTGTTGCTGCTGGCTCAGATGGGGTGGGAAGTTACCAGCACCGTGTTTGAAGTTTTAAAGTGAACTCCCTCAGTCTCTCTCACAGAGACATGTGTGTGTATGTACACACACACACACACACACACACACACACATGCACACACACACACACACACACACACATGCACACACACACATACACACACACACACACACACACACACACACACACACACACACACACACACACACACACACACACACACACACACACACACCTCTTCCCATGCTGTTTCACACACCCGAACACGCACACACACACACACACACACACACACACACACACACACACACACACACACACACACACACACACACACACACACACACACACACACACACACACACACACACACACACACACACACATCCGTCTACTCCTCCTCCTCCTCCTCCTTCTCTCTGCTGTGTGTGATGATGTTGAGAGTGCAGGGGAGTCTTCTTGTGCTGGGTGGGGAGGAGTGCTGCAGCTGCCGCCGCTGGCCCCTGCTGTTGCTCAGGGCCGGTCTGGGGAAGATAAAGGGCCCGGGCACTTTTGGCTTAAAGGGGCCCCTAATAAGTAGCTGTGCAAAAACGGGTGGGCCCCGCCCCCTCGTGGGCCCCTTTTTTCAGAGACAGCTTGAAAAATGTTCGGAATGGATGAATCTTTGCCCCCGGGGTACCCCGGGGTAACCCCCTATTGTGGGCCAAACATTTTTTTGTACTTTTCTGAAAATAGGCGCACACAAGGGTGCGGGGCCCATCGGGAAATGCCCTGCTATGCCAGATGGCCAGTCCAGCCCTGCTGTTGCTTGTCTGCTCTGCTCTGCTCTGCGCTGCTCTGCCCTGCTTTGCTCTGCCCTGCTTTGCTCTCTTCTGTTCTGTTTGTTGACAGATGCACTTCCAGCTTTGATTGGTCAGGCCTGGGCTAGCAGGTTGGCACTGCCACAGAAAGAAATCCCTGTCTTTTTTTCTTCTTCCTTTTTTTCTGTTTTTTTTTTTCCTTTTCCTGTACTTGCCAATGACTCTTCCTCTCTTGCTGTTTTTTTGCTCTTCCTCTCTTTTTCAGTCTCTCTCTCTCTCTCTCTCTCTCTATCTCTCTCTCTCTCTCTCTCTCTCTCTCTCTCTCTCTCTCTCTCTCTCTCTCCCTCCCTCTCTCTGGGATTCCAAAATAAGCACGTGTTGGCCTTGTGCACTCAGGGCGATGAACGAATGAATGTATCCACCGCTGGTTCACCCTTTCCTTCAGCTCTCCCTTCCTAACAGCACCCATCACCACCTCTCCTCCTCCTCCTCCTCCTCCTCATCCATGCATGCCCTTCTCCCAAAATGCCCCCACGGGGAAACACCTCTAGCCTCCCCCCTCCCCTCTCTCTTTAGTGTGGGTTACCTCGGGGCCAAGGATTCATCCATTCCGACCATTTTTCAAGCTGTCTTCGCTCTTGCTTTGGTGTACTGTGCTGTACTGTGCTGTACTGGGGTGTATTTCTCAAAACCATAGTTGCTAACTATGTTAGCTACTTCAATGTTTGCAATGGAATTTCCCATTGACAACTACCTAAGTTGCTAACTGGCTATACAACTACGCTTTCGAGAAACACACCCCTGTACTGTACTGTACTGTACTGTACTGTACTGTACTGTACTGTACTGTACTGTACTGTACTGTACTGTACGCTGTGTATGCAGCAGTGTGCTCTGTTTCACAGTGTGGTGTGTTTAGTGCTATTTATGCCACTTTACACTGTGCCTGTCCCTCTTTCTTTTTTTCCCTCGTTTTTCTTTTTGGGGATATTTTTCTCTCCCCTCTGGGTGTGTTTTCGCGGTCTCTCCCTCTGCCTTCGTAAAAAGCCGCCAGTTATAGCTGCGCTCCATGGCGACCACATGAAAACGCGGCGCGTTGGCGGCTCCCGGCGTAATCTAAATGTTTGGGGTTTTATTTGCACTCGAAAATGTTGTTCTCATGACACAAGAGCTCATCCTGCGCGCAGCTGCTGGCCTTGTCTGAGAGAGAGAGAGAGAGAGAGAGAGAGAGAGAGAGAGAGAGAGAGAGAGAGAGAGAGAGAGAGAGAGAGAGAGAGAGAGAGAGAGAGAGAGACCTGCAATGAAAGATAGGAGGAGGGAGAGATAGAGACGGAAGGAAGAAGAGATAGAGAGAGGCAGGGAGAGAGATGAGTATATATATATATATATATATAGAGAGAGAGAGAGAGAGAGAGAGAGAGAGAGAGAGAGAGAGAGAGAGAGAGAGAGAGAGAGAAGGATAAATGGGGGCCTCCTTGTTACTCCCTGGGTGTTTATCCAAGGCTGTCTGTCGCATCCTTGTTTGTCCAAGAACAGGAAAGATTTCAAAAAGAGAGAGGGAGGAAAAAAGACACACACACATACACACACACATAGACCCGCAACAAAAGGCCAGGGGCGGAAAGACAGACGGGGGGGATAGACGGGGCAGGCAGGCAGATGAACTGACGGACGGAACCCAGGCAGTCAAAAGTCTGCGAATGAAGCCCTCCCGCACATTCTCATTTGCGACTCAAAAGCTTGAAGCCAGTTTCCTCTCCTCTCCGCCCTCCTCCCTCCCTCTCTCTCTGCCTCTCTTCCTCCCTCCCTCTCTGCCTCTCTTCCTCCCTCTCCATCCCTTCATCATCTCTCCATCCCTGCCTCCCACCTTGCCTCTCTGCCTCCTTCCCTGCTTACCTCCCACATCTGGCCCATTGTTGCTCTGGTCGTTTGGGCCGTAATGGAGGCACGGGGGGGGGGAGTAGTTTCTGGAGCTCATAGGGCCCCACTGAAGAGGAGGAGGAAGCTGGTTTCTCTTCTCCCTACCAAGCCCCCACCCCCCTCTCATCTCTCTCTCTCTCTCCTCTCTCTCTCTGTCGCTCTCACCTCTCTCTCGCTCTCTCCGTCTCTCTCTCTTTCTCTCTCTCTCTCTCTCTCTCTCTCTCTCTCTCTCTCTCTCTCTCTCTCACCTCTCTCTCGCTCTCTCCGTCTCTCTCTTCTCTCTCTCTCTCTCTCCATCTCTCCGTCTCTCTCTCTCTCTCTCTCTCTCTCTCTCTCTCTCTCTCTCTCTCTCTCTCTCTCTCCTCTCTCTCTCTCTCTCTCTCCTCTCTCTCTCTCTCTCTCTCTCTCTTCTCTCTCTCTCTCTCTCTCTCTCTCTCTCTCTCTCTCTCTCTCTCTCTCCCCTGTTTCTCTCTCTCTCTCTCTCTCTCTCTCTCCCCTGTTTCTCTAATCACAGTTGGGCCATGCATGCTGAGGGAAACCATACAGGGTCCTGCGAGGGGAAAAGAACAGGGAGTCTGCAAGTGGAAGTGTGTGTGTGTGTGTGTGTGTGTGTGTGTGTGTGTGTGTGTGTGTGTGTGTGTGTGTGTGTGTGTGTGTGTGTGTGTGTGTGTGTGTGTCTGTGAGGGAGTAAGTGTAAGTGTGCGAGCATATGTGCGAGAGTCCCTTTGTGTGTGTGTGTGTGTGTGCGCGCGTGTGGGTTGCTGGCCAGTTAGCCTGAAACCTTAACCCATATGAGAGTCAGGTTGAAAATCTTTAGTGTGTGTTTTAACTCCAATGGACAACAGATGTGGCACTTTTTTTGGAAGAGGGGAAGTCGAGTCAAGGGGGGAAAAAAGGAAAAGGGAGACCTTTTTCTGGTTCTGAGTCCGTCCGACGTCTTGTGTTTGGCTGAGGCTGTTTGGCTGGTGGGTTTGTGGTCACTCTTGAAACAGGTTGGTCACATTCTTGCTCTTCTCACACCCATTCATTTACTCGTCTTTTTTCTCCTCCTCTTCTCTCCTTTCCTTCGCTTGGGCTCTTCCTGTCTTGTCCTCCATCGTCTTGCTGCTACTTTCTCTCCTCTTCTGTTCTCTTCTTTCCTCCTCTCTCTTCTGTTCTGTTCTGTCTATCTGTCTCGTCACCTTTTCTTCTCTCTTTTACTCAGGCTATTCCTGTCTTGTCCTCCAATGGCCTTTATTTCCCCTCTCTCTTGTTCTCTCCTGTCTGTCTGTCTGTCTCATCACCTTTCCTTGTCCCTTTCTCCTTGTGCGCTTCGTTTCGACCCCTCTTGTCTCTTCCCTCATTTTTCTTTTCTTTTCCTCTGGCCATTGGTTCCACATTGTCACCCTCACCTTGAAAGATGTCAGGGATGGTGTCTGAAGTCTGGCTTTGTAGGACAGTAGGGGTACGCTTTGCATTTAAAAGCCTTCAGAATAACTTTGAAACGTTTTTGAGGATTTCAGACACATAATCATTTCCTGATTTCTGCTCTGTTTTCTTGAGTTTTTGTCTTCCTTCGCGTTGCCGATGTTTTGCCATATTCCTTGCCACCTTCTCTTGTTTGCCTTGTTTGTTTCTTCGTTTTTCTCCACATGGTCATTGTCACCTAAGGATACAAGTGTGTTTTTCCTCTTAGGTGGGCAATGTTTGTGATGTCAAATGGCACTGAGCACTGGGTTGCTTTGTGTGTTTTCTTCTTTGAAGATTTTTAGTCTTTTTGCCATGTTCCTGTCCCGTCACCTCTTCTCCTTCTGTGTTCTTTTTTCCCCCTCTCTTCTTTCTATGCCTCCGACGACCAAAGTGGAGTCCAAGGGCAGTCATGGGTAAGCGGTTAGGGCATCAGACTTGTAGCCCATAGGTTGCCGGTTCGACTCCCATCACGCCACGTT
This sequence comes from Engraulis encrasicolus, assembly GCF_034702125.1. Lineage (NCBI taxonomy): Eukaryota > Metazoa > Chordata > Actinopteri > Clupeiformes > Engraulidae > Engraulis > Engraulis encrasicolus. Next base: position 11,849,655 of record NC_085871.1, read on the forward strand.
GGTGGGGGGAGGGATTATCCAGTGATATCCTCCATTAGGGGCTGCCCCTTGCAGAGGTGATGCATCAATGCAATTTTGTTGTGTGCACTTGTGTGCTGTGGAGTGCTGTGGCACAATGACAATGGAAGTTGGAGTTTCCCTGGTGGGCTTTCACTTTTTTTTACTTTTAAAAGTGTCAGGCCAGAGGCATACTGTTTGAGTCCTTGTTTGAGTCCTTGTGAGTCCTTGCATCCGTCCTTCCATCCGCCTGTCCGTCACAGATGTTTTTTGTTTTGTTTTTTTTTGCATGGTAACTCTTGAAGGGATCATGAATTTGCATCAAATCTTATGTGCCCGTTCACACATTGCTGAAAAGACTCAGCTACATCATAATAACATTCCTATGACATTACAGATGAAGACTTGGTCATCACAATTTTGGTGACAGTAAGGTTATAACATAGGCTCTGTGCAGAAGGGTTAATAGGGGCACAGACTGATTCGATTTTGGAGGATAGCACTTTCAAGATGGCTGCCATTCAAGATGGCTCACTTTTCGTTTACGCAGTATCTTTTGAATGTGATGACAGATTTGCCATCCTCACTATTGTGGCGACGTATCAAACAAATATTAAGTCGCCAAGTAGCTGAATTAGGGAAAAGGTTTGCCCGACACGCTGTTGTACAAAAGGCTCCGAGTAGATCCACGTTCCGGTTATGCTGGTTTTATTCAAGTTTCATCTTCGAGGTAAAAGGGTTTCACAAGGACCATTAAAATCCAGACATTAAGTCACAGGTGTGCAAACCGTGCAAGAGTGAAAGTGCGCTGTGCAAACGATTGGCTTAAAGTGCACAGAGTAGCGTGGTCATAAGCGGTTCATAAAGCCAGTGGTGTAGCGTGGCCCAAACGAGCGGTAGCGTGTACAAAGAAGCGGTCAACAAAGTTTAGGCTTTCCCCTAAACACCTACTCCCTACTACTGCCACCATTCCCAAGTAGCCCAGGTGATATACCAAACTTGATCACCACGTGACCCACTCTACGCACGTCACCAACCCAGCATGTCAATCACATTCTGAACCCAAAATCTGTCCGCAACATTCCGGCCCCTAATTATTACGACATCACCCAGTAATAATTACACATTATAATAACCCCAACATTATGCATGCACATCAAAGTCATTACTCAAAGGTCCATGAAGACATTTTCTTTCGCCCTTCTTTCCTTTTCCTGGGTATTGTGCATGAGTGCGTGTATGTATGTTTTTTTTTTTTCGTACGGGTCAGGGGGGGGGTCAGTCATAGGCCAGAGGTTACCAGCACTTAGCCTAAAGTTGAAGGTGGTCATGTCAACTGGCCAGTGCGTTTAACGTAAGAAGTCATGGTCGCGTTATGTGCGGTCAAAGGTCAGGGATCAGAAGCCTCCACAAGGAGGCACAGCTTCGTGACAGGCCGGCATACAAGGCTGGTCGGGGTCTTGACCCAGACTTGACGCACCAGCCCTTTCTGGTCTGGCACGGTTGATGTGACTCTGCCGATGATCCAGGAACCACGAGGTGCAGAGTCATCGACGATCAGGACCACGTCTCCAGCAGTGAAGTTAGGCTTGACCCTTGTCCATTTGTCACGTCGCTGAAGCTGTGGTAAGTACTCTTTGATCCACCTTTTCCAGAACAGGTCAGAGATGTATTGGACCTGTCTCCATCTTTTCCGTGCATAAAGGTCATTTGCATGGAACAGACCAGGGGGCAAGTGTGGATTTGATTTGAGCAGAAGGAGGTGGTTTGGAGTTAGTGCCTCCAAGTCATTTGGATCAGTGGACTGCTGAGTAATGGGTCTGCTGTTAAGGATTGACTCAACCTCACATAGAACCGTTTGCAGACCATCTTCGTCCAAGTGCTGTGTCCGGAGGGTGGAGTTAAGGACCTTTCGGATGGAACGAATCAAGCGCTCCCATACACCGCCGTGGTGTGATCCAGTTGGGGGATTGAAGATCCACTGCACTCCCTTCAGCGACATAGTATCAGAGATCTTTTCCTGATTCCACTCGTCCATTGCTCTTCTTAGTTCACGCTCTGCTCCCACAAAGTTGGTGCCATTGTCGGAGCGCAGTTCTTGTACCTGGCCTCGCCTTGCAACGAAGCGGCGTAGGGCATTAATGAAGGAGTCAGTGTCAAGAGATGTGGCGACCTCAATATGCACAGCTCTGATCGCCAAGCACGTGAAGATGACTCCGTAACGTTTCACCAGACTTCTTCCACGCTTCGCTTCAAACGGGCCGAAGTAATCCACCCCCACGCAGGTAAAGGGAGGTTTCTCAGGGGTCACTCTGCTTCCAGGTAAATCTGCCATTTGCTGTTGACCAACTGCCCCATGATGCCACTTGCATTCCACACACCTTGACATGATGCTTCTTATCAGAGTACCAGCTTGGGGAATCCAGTATCTCTGATGCAGCCTCGACAGAATGTGGTTCCTACCATCATGGCCCACTTCTTTGTGAATGTGCTGCAGAATGAGGCCAGCAATGCGGTGGTCCTTGGGGACTATGACTGGGTGCTTGGAGTCTTCAGACATAGCGGCTCTGCTAAGACGTCCACCAACTCGCAGCACACCTTCTTCCAGGACTGGGTTCAATTTGTACAGATGGCTGCTTCGTTTCACATTTTTTCCTCCTTGCAGACAGGAGATCTCTTCTGCATACCGCTCAAATTGACAGAACTTGATTATCTGCGTCTCAGCATCACTGATCTCTCCCACTGAGAGGAAGCCCTTATGAGAGTTGTCCCTGTGACGACGAGCTGAGGAGGACTGAGGAGGAGCGTTGGCTTTGCTGTGTTGGAGTGCTGTCTTGAATCTCAGGATCCAACCCACCACCCTTATAAGGCGAGTCCAGGATGATATTTTACGGATCAGGTGGGTAAAAGGATGGCCATCCTCACCACCATCAGTATCGCTGGCAGCCACTTGTGAAATGTTAATTGCGGCAGAGACCTTCACTTCAGGGTCCTCAAGAGAGAGTTCTTGCAAACTGTCTGGGCTCACAGGCCACTCGGTCTCTGGCTGCTTAAGAAAGGTGGGGCCATTTAGCCATGACGCATTCTTCAAGAAGGGCTCCGCCCTCATGCCTCTGGAGGCCAGATCTGCGGGATTATCTGCAGTGTTCACATATCTCCACTGGGAGGCCTTTGACGTTTTCAGAATTTCTGAGGCTCTGTTCGCCACAAATACACGAAACCTGGTTGTCTCGTTGTTGATGTATTTCAGCACCGAAGTGCTGTCTGTCCAAAACACAGAGTCTAGGAGGGGCAGTCTCAACTCCTTTCTCCACAGCCCATCCATGCGAGCTGCTACCACAGCTGCGGTCAGCTCCATTCGAGGAATCGTGACTGGTTTCAATGGTGCCACCCTGGACTTTCCCATTATGAAAGAGGTGTGTACTTGGGAGCGACTGTTACACAGCAGCAGGTAGGTGACGGCTCCGTACCCCTTCTCACTTGCATCTGCGAAGTGGTGCAACTGCGCAGTGGTCAGCTCCCCAAAGTCAGGAGGCTTTAGACATCGTCTGATGCTAATGTCATCCAACAGCCGCAACTCTGTGACCCAGTCTTTCCACTGCTGGGCAACTGCCAATGGTGCAGGGTCATCCCATCCCATTCCCATCTGGCATAGATCTTGGAGGATCCTCTTAGCAGTGAAGATAACTGGAGCGAGGAACCCTAGGGGGTCATAGAAGGAGCTTACTGTGGAGAGGATACCTCTACGGGTCAGTGGTTTGTCTGGAATGGATATACGAAACTTGAATGCATCTGACTGCACGCACCATCGGACGCCCAATGCCCGCTCGACAGGCAGGATGGCAGAGTCCAAGTCCAAGTCTTTGATTTCCTTTGCTCTCTCTTCCTCGGGTATTCTAGCCAGGACGATGCGGCTGTTGCTTATCCACTTTGTAAGGTAGAAACCGCCCTTAGCACAGATGTCTCTGAGGTCTGTGTAGAGAGAGATAGCTTCCTCCTCTGAGGCTACTGAGGCAAGGCAGTCATCAACATAAAAACTGTTCAAGATGGTGTCAACGGCCAGCTGGCTGAAGTGTGACCGATTGTCTTCTGCACATTTTCTTAGCGCATAGTTCGCGCAGCTCGGAGAGGATGTTGCCCCAAACAAATGAACTGCCATTCTGTACTCTTGCATGTTCTGACTGAAGTCCCCACCGGGCCACCATAGAAATCTCAACAGGTCTGCATCTTCCTCTGGCACACGGACTTGGTGAAACATAGCTTCAATGTCAGACATCAAGACAACGGGCTCTTTTCTGAACCTAGTCAGCACGCCAACCAGTGTATTTGTGAGGTCAGGACCACTCAGCAGCTGCGCATTTAGCGAGACACCTCGGAATGATGCTGCACAATCAAACACAACTCTGATTTTCCCTTTGGTTGGGTGATAAACTCCATGGTGGGGAATATACCAGATCTTACGGCCCGTATGTTGATGGTTTGTAGAAGGCACACTTTGTGCATAGCCTTTGGACAGGAGGTCAGTCATGAAAGCGGTGTAGTCTCTGTGAAACTCTTTGTCTCTGACAAATCTTCTCTTCAAGCTTACAGCACGCTGCTCTGCAATGGCGCGGTTGTTAGGCATGATCATGTCTCGATCTCTTAATGGCAGGGCAATGCTGTAATGCCCATCTTTCAGTGTTACCGACTTACTGGCCAATTCTAGGAACTTAGAATCCTCTCTTGACAGAGCCAACTGCTCATCATGCCTGCCCTCAGGGAAGTCCATCTTAAACTGCTGCTTCCACAACTCATCCAGACTCACCGCAGAGATCCTGTTGACATTGACGGTGGACATACATCTTTGACTTTCACAGCATTCTTTGCCAAGGGGCCCGTTAACAGTCCAGCCAAGAACAGTTTTAATGGCAAAAGGACCACTGCCCACGCTCCGAACAACCTCTAGGGGTTCTAGTGCTCTAGGCATGTTCATGCCAATCAGGAGTTCAACTTGTGCCGGTATTTCTGGCAGAACAACTTGACTTAAATGAGGCCAGCCTTCCAGGTCCTGCTGTCTCGGGATGTTACATGCATTGACTGGCATGCTCTGCTGAGTAAAAAGGTCGGGCATTTCGCAGAAGACGTCACTCCGCAGTCCTGCAACCTCCAGATCTGACACGATGCCACTGTTCACCACTTTCTCCTGCCCCATTGTACGCAGAAGAATCCTTGTCTTCCTCTCAGTTACATTCAGTTTGTCCAGTAGACCCACTGTGCAGAAGGACGCTGAACTCCCCGGGTCCAAGAAGGCATATGTTTCAACGGTTCTGTGGCCTTTCCTTGATTTTACTTTAACTGGTATAATGGCCAGCTTGCAATCGTGTTCACCGGCCCCAGTAAGGCCACTAGACTGAACTGCAACGGGACTTTCCTCTGCCATGCTGTCAGACCTGGTTTCACTCCTTTCCTTATGAATGTGGAGCAGACTTGGATGCTTATAAGTGCAGACTTCACATGAAAGACGTTGCCTACAATCTCTGCTTATGTGCCCAGTGCACAAACAGCCGAAACAAATGCCATTCTTTTTAAGAAAGGAAATCTTCTCGTTGTGAGGCTTCTTACTGAGGTGAGAACATGACTCCAATGAATGTGTGCCCTTACAGAACAGACAGGTTTTCTTGGGGCCGTGATGCTCTTGCCCTGCTGCTTGATCATCTCCAACTCCCGTGACTGTTGTACCGAAGCTACTCTCTTTCATCCTTGGGCGCGCTGTGCGCCTCCCTCCATCGCTGGCCTTGGCTGCTGGATGGCTGGACAGGGGGTCAGACAAGTTCCCAAACACGGGATCCGTGGCGATTTTGACTTGCCTTTCCAAAAAGGAGACAATGTCCATGAATGCGGCTCTACGATGTTGCTTTTCTTGGATATCCCACGATGCTGACCGCCATCTGTCCTTCAACTTGTAAGGAAGCCTGTTTATCACAGAAAGCATATTGCTAGGCGTGTTTAGCTCTGAGAGGCCATCGACCTCCTCCATTGCGTTGCAGCATCCGCGCAGGAAGAGACTATAAGCTTGAAGCGCTTCTGTATCCTCAGATCGGATAAATGGCCATGAGTGGATCTTATTCAGGTAACAAGCTGCGATCACGTGCTCGTTTCCAAAATGCTCATGCAAGAGAGTCTTAGCCTTCGCATATCCAGCACCATTTGCCATATGTTGGCAGCTTTTGACAAGTTCATGAGGTTGCCCCCTAGTGTACTGAGCCAGGTAGTGGAGGCAGTCATCAAGATTGTTAGTTTTGCACTCAATCACTTGTTCAAAGGATCTCATGAAGGCGTGGAATTGAAGAGGGTTTCCGTCAAAAACGGATATCTCTCTCTTGGGCAACGTTGCCAAACTCTGTTGATGGACCAACATCTGAGTCAAACGATTCTGTGTGTGCATGATTGAAACAAGATTAGCATTGGTTGCTGAGCCAGCATTTTGTTGTGAAGACCAGAGTTGATGTTGCACTGGCAAGCTTGCCTTTGATTGTAGCGGTAAGTGTGCATTCTGCTTCACGCGTGCAGGAGGTCCAGTGAGAGGAGGGGCTGGTTTAGTTTTCATTTGATGTTTCACTGTAGACTTGGCGTTGAAAGCAACTGGATTTCCTTTTGATTTTAAGTCATATGTCCTTGGGACAAATGTATCTGCATCCGCGTCGAGCTTTTTAAAGGCCTTTTTGTTTGCGTTAAAGTAAGACTCCATTCCGTTTGATTTTCTTGATGCAGTACTCCTCACAGTTGATCCGGTTTTCAACACGTCCGCTTTCGCAGCAACTGCTGCAATATCTGCCTCCAATTGAAGCTCCTCTTTTCTTCTTCTCAGTTTCTCCTCCTGTTCCTCAATGCTGTGCTTTTCCTTGAGCGCTTGTTGCTGTGTGAGCAAGGCGGCCATTTCGGCTTGGGCTCTGCGATAGTCCGAGGCAGTTGAAGAGGCTTTTGAGTTTGCTCTACTTCCCAGGTTTGACACACTGTCGATTGGAGACACGTCATCTTGTTCATCATCTTGAGAATGAAGAGGCAGGTGGAATTGTGTGTGCTCATTTCCTTGCACGTCTCCCTCCAGTGGAGCATTTCGAGATGACACTTCATCTGATGGCCTACCCGAAATTGTAACAATGCCTGCAAGCCATGCTTGTACGTCCTCAATAAACCATTCATTGAATTTAGTTATGCTCGAGAACCATTCATTTTGTTTATCTTGCTCCTCTGTAGGCATTAGTGGTAACAGGGAGATATGAAGTTCAGTGGCTCTTTTAAGCCGCTGTGTTAATTCATGGAGCAGCATTTTAACCTGAGATTCATTCTCATCAGCATTCATTAGCTCTTTCAGGGAAGTAATGATACCTTTCATTTTGTTTACATGTTTTTTCCGTTCTGTTTGAATGTTTTCAATCTTGTTTATCAGAGCTTTTTCAGTGAGGACAATGTGTCTCTTATCTTGAGCATTTTCGACATGAGCTTCTTTAGGCCTACTCGTCTTAGCATGTTTCACACTGAGGTTTTCTGTGTCACTCATTGTTGTGTTATTTACGCCAGGGGTTTCTTTGTCACACGTTTTTGCATTTGTCACAACTGGGGTTTCTTTGTCACACATTTTTGCATTTGTCACTGGGGTTTCTTTGTCATTCATTATAGCATGCCCATCTTTCACAGCAGTGGCTTCTTGGTCACTCATTTTAAGTTTTCCAATGAGGCATGCAAATCACGGCATCAAATACAATGTCGAAGCAACGACGGTATTCACAAATCCACCCTGAGCAACAGCACACGCACACACACAACGCTATGATTCCAATAATCAGTGTTCTTGCGTTAGCCAAGCCACAGTAGCAACAGTCCAAACAATGAATGAAACGTGACGTAAGCACGACGTCAGCTTCTCAGGAAGTCACCATCAGCAGCAGTCAGCGTTCACCCAGCCAGCGATAATTCAATAAACAGATGTACATTACCGCAGTTGCCTTCTCTGTTCAGGTAAACGGCTTCCTTCACGTTGTTGTGTTGGCTGTGTGAGCTCATTGGGGGTTTAGGCTATGCTCCATTTGCCGTCCGAGCAAATGCCGTACTTTGTTGACAATATTGTGGCGACGTATCAAACAAATATTAAGTCGCCAAGTAGCTGAATTAGGGAAAAGGTTTGCCCGACACGCTGTTGTACAAAAGGCTCCGAGTAGATCCACGTTCCGGTTATGCTGGTTTTATTCAAGTTTCATCTTCGAGGTAAAAGGGTTTCACAAGGACCATTAAAATCCAGACATTAAGTCACAGGTGTGCAAACCGTGCAAGAGTGAAAGTGCGCTGTGCAAACGATTGGCTTAAAGTGCACAGAGTAGCGTGGTCATAAGCGGTTCATAAAGCCAGTGGTGTAGCGTGGCCCAAACGAGCGGTAGCGTGTACAAAGAAGCGGTCAACAAAGTTTAGGCTTTCCCCTAAACACCTACTCCCTACTACTGCCACCATTCCCAAGTAGCCCAGGTGATATACCAAACTTGATCACCACGTGACCCACTCTACGCACGTCACCAACCCAGCATGTCAATCACATTCTGAACCCAAAATCTGTCCGTAACACTCACCTAAGTCGAAGTGTTTGATATTGTTTTCCTTTCCTGTCCTGCCCTCCCTCCTTCTGCAGACTTCAGTTTTGTCATGTATCTATTGTTTTACTGTACTGTGATGCATGTTGTTAATGGGTGTGTTTTACTCTGTTCGTCCCCTGCAGCTTTTTGTTTTTGCATGCACCTCACCCGCGAGTGTTGCCAGTTGCCAGTTGCCAATTGCCAGTGTTCATGTTCTAATAATCTAATAAAATAAAGTCTAATCATGATTAATTAAAAAAAAATGTTTTTGACAAAATATGCCTAAATGACTTTCAGTGTGTGACCATCTACTTATGACTATCAGATATGCTATTACACTATCATATACCCGGTATGCAATTTATACTATATGCTGACCTGCATTACGACCTTAGTAAGGTGGTATGGACTTTGGTGAAAGTACATGTTCTGAATTAATGTCCTGAACAGCTTTGTGTGTGTATCTTGTTATTACATTACATTAGTTTACACTTAGCTGACATTTTTACGCAAACGCTGGGATTCGATCCTGCAACCCTCTGAGTTTAAGACCACCTCCCTAACCATTGGGCCACAGCTGCCCCACATGTATGTAACAGCTTTAGTGCTATAGCAGTGGATCTCAACCTTTTATGAGCAAGCGCCCCCTTGCCCCCTCATCCTAAGCCTCCCAACTTATCATAAGGTGGGATGTACATGCATCTACTTTGGTGAAAGTACATGTCGTCATCCTGAACTAATACAGCTTTGTGTGTGTATCTTGTTATTACATTACATTACACTTAGCTGCCATTTTTATCCAAAGCGACTTAGTTATGCGCAGGGTATTGAATACAGTTCCCCATGGAGCAATGTGGGGTAAGGTGCCTTGCTCAAGGACACTTCAGTTATGGGTGGAGAATCTCCAACTGTAGGGAGATAACGCTGGGATTCGAACCTGCAACCCTCTGATTTTAAGATCACCTCCCTAACCATTAGGCCACGGCTGACCCACATGTATGTAACAGCACCACCCTTAATATTAAAAATTAAAAATGGGCCCTACCGTGGCCTAACGGTAGGGCACTTGTCTGCTATGTGGCTGACCCGAGTTCGATTAGCGGCCCGGGTCCTTTGCCGGCCCTTACCCGTCTCTCTCTCCCCACTCACTTCCTGTCACCATCTTCACTGTACTATCATAAATAAAGTCAAAAAGACCAAAATTGAAAAAAAAAAAACAATTAAAAAATGAAAAATTCCTGGGTGCATGGGAGCCCTAGTGATTTTAGTGATGTTTTCATACAGTATATTCATCCTCCCCTATGTGTGTGTGTGTGTGTGTGTGTGTGTGTGTCCTCTCTCCCTGCAGACTTTAGTTTTGCCATGCACCCGCCCTCCATGATCGCCACGGGCAGTGTGGGCGCAGCCGTCTGCGGGCTCCAGCTGCACCGCTCCGAGCGGACGCTGCACGGGGACGACCTGTCTGAGCTGCTGGCCAAGATCACCAACACCGAGGTGGTAAGTAGAGTCACATCCCCCTCACCACCATCATCATATCCCAACGCACTCCTGTACGCACAGAAACACTATCACACGGGGGGCACTGTGGCGCAGCGCACTAAGCCCCCCCCCACTCCCCCCACCCCCCACACACACACACACATATGGGCTTGCATGACCAGGGGCACCCAGGTTTGATTCCGGCCTAGCCGAGTCATATCCCGTTTTCAAATATATATATTGTGAATTATTTCTTTCGACAAGACACTTGGTTTGACATTTACATGGCCTGAGTCATTTCCCAACCCTACCCCATCTGTCTCTCCTCACTCACTTCCTGTCAACCTTCACAGTCCAATCAGAAATAAAGCACACAAAAAAGGAACACTCTCACACTCTAGCATAAACAGTGGTGAGCTAATTTTATTGAGGTGGTATTTGGTCAGTGATGAGCAAGCTGGATACATTACTTTACAATCCATTGCCGCATGTTTCAAATGACCTGGTTTCACCTGTCCAGTTACACCAGATGATCATTCATTCAACCAACCAACCAACCAATCATCTGGAGCGTGTTCCATTCTCCACACTGTGCACTGTGTACTGTGATACAGTACACTTTCCACCCTCAACTTAACGGCTAAATTTGAGGGTGAAGTGCAGGTCCAATTCACGTTCTGCAGTGTTTCCCATACATTGAGGAAACTATGGCGGCCCGCCATAGTTTAAATTTGGCCGCCATAGTTTCCGAAAATGAAAAAAAAAAAATGTTTTTTGTTTTGTTTTTTACGATTTCCGTTTTTGTTAAAAACGATTTGAATTACGATTTCCTTCGCATTTTCCTCCTGGAGTAAATACATCCTATAGAGAAAACCACAAGTGCTTGAAAGACAGAGGGATCAAAAGCCTAGTCAAGTTGTTGTAGTTAACTTGGGTTTTGGGAGCAATAAAAAAAACCTTCAGAGAAGGGACAGTTGGGATGAGTTTACTAACACTCCCCAGGCTTTGTTTTACAGTTGTAATGAGTTAGGTGACAGGCCTTCATTGACACAGCAGAGGAGACATCGGGCTGCATATAGAAATGAATGTGTAATGAATGTGAATATAGACATAAATGTGTAATATGTTGTTCAGCCCTTTTAATGGGAGGAATTTTGAAAAACTGGCCCTGTGACCAGCACCCCTCATGTAGAATGTGTACGCCTATGTGTGTGTGGGGAAAATGCACAGCCTACCCTCTTAGACCCTTTTTGTCTATGCGTTAACAATTTCACAGTACTCTTAAATTCTTATCTCTGCTCCTATTTTGTTTTATTATTTTTTTCATTACATAGACCCCTGCATGAGGGACGAATGAAACTGTGTTGTAAACAGAAATGATTCACTGTACATTTTTAAAAAAATATATAAATGACAATGTACTACTAATATCATGGGTAAAATGTTATGTAGCCTTATTTCTCAAAATATAAATGGCTGAAATGTAGGCCTAGGCCTATAGTTTCTCCATGTGCCAATGTCATACTGTACTCATACTGTACAAACATATTGTTTTGCCATTTCCCGGCTGCCCCCATAGTTTCCAAAATTTCTGTGGGAAACACTGTTCTGTCTGATACACTTAACGGAAATGACGGTTGTCGCGTGTCATCAGAGTTTACCAACCGCCAATATACAATTCATCACGGAAGACACTGTTCCTTATGTTGACAATTTTTTAAAGTTACCCCTTTCTCTTATACACATGGCTATTGTCTTTGGAATCAAAACTATGCTGTCATCACAGAGATTCGGCAGTTTGACGATCTGACACTCAACCAGAGAGGAAACTACGTAACAAATATGGCGGCAGTTGAGTGCTAAAACTCCACACTTCAAAAAATGGCCGCTTTGAGGGCGTTATCCTGGTAGTTTACAGTACACTTCACCGCCGAGATTACAAATGGAACCGCCCTGCGTACCCAAACACAGTGCGGAAAGGGCGGAAAGTACGAACATTGGAACAGCCTCCTGGTCTGTCCGTAGAGGTAAAACCAGGTCATTTGGAATGTAGCACTGGATGTAGCCTCTTTGTGCAGATGGGGTCGCTGGCGGACCTATTCACTATTTGCTGAAAATACTCGACTACATCATAACAACATTGCTATGACATTACAGAGAGGCTTAAGTAACAGATTAAGGGCTTCCGCACACCGGCTCCGACAAAGTGCTGCGCATTGCTCAGCTAAAATTCGATTCCATTGTTTTCAATAGAACCACGCACACTGGCGCCGATGTCCGCGGACATTCAACGATGTCGGATAGCAATTAGAGACGAGTTCTATTTTGTCGGCGCCGCCCATTGACTATCAATGCAATGTTCGAGTGAAATTGGGTTTGGGGGTCCGAATTCTGTCGGAAGCAAAAGTGCGCCGCACTTTGTCGGAGCCAGTGTGCAGAGGCCCTAAGACACAGCCATTTCAATTTTGGTGACATTAATGTTTTAAGATAGGCGCTAAGGGGTTAACTATAGAGGTAAAACCAGGTCATTTGGAATGTAGCACTGGACTTAATGAGTCCATGTTGTCCGCCATTACTAACCACTATACCACACCAACGTACTTTTGTACCTTGAGTTTCCATTTGCCACCAAAAGTAGCCTTTTGGCAGAAATGTAGTACAGCAAGCATGCATCCATTGCAATGCTTTGGCTAGTCCAGAGCATTGAATGGAAAAATAAGTTGGTGTTTTACATACACTATTCAATTCACTATTGTTCTACACCTATACCACCTTCCGTTTGTCACCTTGTCAAGTACAAAGGCGTTAAGCTAACCCCACCCACCTAGTCAAAGTTAGAGTCATTATAGGGCAGTGGTGTTCAATGGAAAATGCAGTCAGTCTGTCTAGCAGTACGTACGCACAGCACAGCACTCCGGTGTTCTGCTCTGAACTTTGTCACCTTCCCCTTTGAGCGGCCACTCTTGAACGGAACCAATAAAAGCAGTGTTGTGCGCACGCATGGCTAACAGTGACGTCCGTCTGGGCCTCCTCTTAATTGTTTGACATGACTGCTGCATGCAGGGAAGTCGACAGGGGAGGGGGTCAAAGGGGACAGTTGTCCCAGGCCCAGAGACAGATGGGACGCAGAATTGGGGTGTCATTACATTGTATGTATTGGGTGTGGGGGCCCTTTCAAATGACTTTGTCCTGGGGCCCAGTGAAAGCTGTCAGCGGCCCTGGCTGCATGTTTGACACTGCATGCATGGCCACAGGGATGCTGGAGTCAGTTGTTTTCCAGGGCCAGAATTTGGATCATGGTACATTGTAAGCATTGGGGGGGGGCTTTAAATTAACATGGTCCCGGGACCTGCCAAAGCTGCCGGTGGCCCTGTGTGTGTTGTAAGCATTCTTTGCGAAGGTCAGAGGGCCTGGCTTTGACGCTGTCTGAGGAGCAGTGTTGTCAACAGCAGAGTTTGAAAAAAAAAGTGATGTCGCTTGTGTTTGGCAAATGGACTTGAATTCTGTCTGTGTTAAAGGATGTTAGTGAGTACCGTAGTGCTTGCAGTACTGGATCTTTACAGCCTGTGGCATGGATCGAATAAAACCGCTGTCGTGAAGACAAAGAGAGAGAGAGAGAGAGAGAGCGGCCCAATCACACTGTCTGCAGACAAACTGTCTGTAGTCTGCTGACATCACTGACGGAGATTAACAAGGCGTTGGCAGCGTCGCTCTCAAACGAGGATTTTATTGGAAGGAGAATAAATGCCCTGATTCAAACAAGCAGGCCTCCCCTTAGCTTAGCTCTGTACCTCTGTGTGTGTGTGTGTGTGTGTGTGTGTGTGTGTGTGTGTGTGTGTGTGTGTGTGTGTGTGTGTGTGTGTGTGTGTGTGTGTGTGTGTGTGTGTGTGTGTGTGTGTGTGTGTGTGTGTGCAGTGTGTACGTGTGTGTGCACTAGAGTATGTCTGTCCAATGTATGTGCTTGTGTATGTTAATGTGTGTGTGTGCTTGTGTGTGTGTGTGCATGTGTGCACACGTGTGTGTGTGTCCACATGTGTGAGGGATTTGCATGTGAGTGTGTGTGTGTGTGTGTGTGTGTGTGTGTGTGTGTGTGTGTGTGTGTGTGTGTGTGTGTGTGTGTGTGTGTGTGTGTGTGTAGTACTGTATATGCCTATGTGGGGGATCTGAAGGGGGGTTATTCGCTTGGAGAAGGATCCAGAAAAGCAGTTCCATGCCTCTCCACTCCGCTCCACTCCACTCCACTCCACTCCACTCCTCCAGCAGCAGTAAGCAGCAAGTCGCTGTGAAGCAGATTGAAACTATTTCAGTTCCATGAAAAAGAAAGCGAGGAGGGCCTGTGGGTTCTGGCGCGGGATCCAGACTGGAGCTATAAAGAGGCGCGGGGCGGTCGGTCGGGCGGGCGGCGAGGGAGCGTCTTTTTCTCAGAAGCCGGGGCCCGCATTCTTGTGGCGGGACGCAAGACGTCCCCCCCCTTCCTTCTTTCTTTCGTTCGTTCTCGTTGGTTCTTCCCTCGTTGGCTCTCTCTCTCACTCGCTTGCTGGTTTGCATACATGCATGTGTGCATGCGTCTCTCGCCAGTGGGGGGTTGGTGATGCTGGTGACTCTGACGTCGGCTAGTGTGTTGATCACACAGTACATCTTCACAGTGTTGATTTTAGCAGGAGCGAGAGTTTTAAGAGAGTACGAGCGACACTATGAGTCTTAAATTTGACAATTGGAGTGAGTGAGTGAGTGAGTGAGTGAGTGAGTGAGTGAGTGAGTGAGTGAGTGAGTGAGTGGTGAATTCGACAATTAAATTCTACAATTGACAATTTTGTCAATGGCTTTTGTTTGAAGGACGCTTGCTTGTGTTTAATTTTAGAAAGGTGGCAAAGGATGACATTTAACACCTACTCCCCACTACCACCACCATACATAAACGCATAAGCAAACACACACACACACACACACACACACACACACACACACACACACACACACACACACACACACACACACACACACACACACACACACACATACACATACACACACACACACAAACTCACAATCACATATGCATACACATACACACCACCCTACCACCTCAACCTACTGTTGCACCCCAACATTCCCACCCCCACTACAGACACATAGTACAGTCACCTCCATTCCGAGGACCCCCAACACACACACACACGCACGCACGCACGCACGCACGCACGCACGCACGCACGCACACCACACACACACACACACACACACACACACACACACGCTCATTTTTGCGTTAAACTGTAGCCCCTACACAAACACAAGAGAAGCTGAATAGGAGACAGGGAAGTGCTTATCTATCGGGGGGTTGGGGGGGGTGGGCGGGTATCTGCTTCCGTCGCTACATGGCCCAGTGTGGGGGTCAGTCTGGCCCAGAGTGGCGGCGCGGTGCAGAGCGACTGGAGGGGTCTCGAGTTGCAGGCAGGCACCTCAGTCAGCCTCCCCCCTTTTTCCCCTTCCCTCTGCCCTACTG
>NC_085871.1:11867739-11907739 GCF_034702125.1 Engraulis encrasicolus
AAAAAAAACGTAGAGGGGAAGTTGCCAACTGATCCGGACACGAAGTAGAATATCAGAGAGAGAGAGAGAGAGAGAGAGAGAGAGAGAGAGGGATGGAGAGAGAATTGATCCGAACGCGTGTGGGGTTTCAGTCCAGTTCGCGGGTGGAGGAGGGAGGGTGGGCCTGCAAAGGGCTGAGACAGCCAGCAGGGGGCCTCGTAAGACTAATGCAGCATTTACAAGAAGCTGCTGAGATCACAGTGTCTCGATCCGTGGGAAAGTTGTCTCGCTGAGGGAAATAAAAAAATGTGCAATGGAAGGGACACAGAGATTTGTTATTACTGTACTGCACATCTTGTGTTGTCTTGCCCATAAGTTAGCCTAAGCACCTGAGCAAAAATGTTGACAGTGTTTGCCACGTGGCTCACATCTTTCGGCCATACTGGAGGTGCATTGTCTTGTACCTTACGCAGTGTAGTTTGAATTGGATGAATGAAGGTTTCAGATTCAGGTTTTGGGCACTGTTTTCTGCAGCAGTCTGGTGAGAAGTGGTTCGACATGTTGGACTGTGACATCACTGGCTTGACTTGACATCTGGAATCTATATCGGAAAAGTCGGAGGGAATTCTTTTCGTAGTCTGTGAAGAAAAATGTTTGCCTTTGTGCCTCTGTGCCTTTTGTGGTGTGTGTAGTGCCTTGCACAAATGGTTTGCTCAATAAGTGTGTGTTGTTCTTGTTTTTAACTTGTTCTGTCTTTTTCCTTCCCTGTCTTCTTTCTTTCATTCTTTCTTTCTGCTCTATGCCTCATCTTGCCTTTCTTTCTATCATTGTCCTTTCTTTCATTGTTCCTCTCCATCCTCCATCCATCTCTCTCTCTCTCTCTCTCTCTCTCTCTCTCTCTCTCTCTCTCTCTCTCTCTCTCTCTCTCTCTCTCTCTCTCTCTCTCTCAGGACCTTCTGAAGGCATGTCAGGAGCAGATCGAGCAGCTGCTGCGTAGCAGCCTTCGGGAGAGCCAGGAGAGACAGCAGCGGCTGCAGCAGGAGGCCCTCAACCGGGCAGCCAGCAAGGGCCTGGACCCCCAGAGCCAGAGCCAGTCCAGCACGCCCACAGACGTCCGGGACATCAACCTCTGAGCCCTGCTACAGACCAGACCAGCCCTGACCCCACCCCTCAATGGCCACAACCTGACCCGCCAATAACCCGCCTCTACCAGTGTGCGATTTGTCGGAAAGCCAGAAGGGGGGGATGAGTTTCAGATTTTAAGCAAATCAATGGAATTACATTGAACTGTGATTAAAGTCATGTAGAGTGACTCATAAAGTGACGATATCAAAACCAGAAGAGGGGACAATCCCCTCTACCCCCCACCCCCTACAAATCGCACCCTGCCCTTTACAACCCTCCTCTCTCAGCTCCACTCGGCTCCAACTGCCTACCTAGTCTCTCCTCCCTCCCATGCAGTATGTCCTGCAGTTGGTGTTTGAAGTTGGAGTTGGTGGTTGTTGTTTTTTGTTTGTTTCTGTTTATGTGTGTTCTCACATAGAAAAAAAGAAAATAGCTTTAATTTAGGTTATTTTATTATTTTATTTTATTTTGTTAAAGAACCCGCATATTATTTTAAGCCTGTGACTCAACCTTTAAGCAATGCAAGTGAACAGATTTTTAGGGGGATTAAATACTCAATTATCACATAGACATTATCTTATCTATCTTATTTCTTTTGAATGAAATCTGAAGACTTGATTGCACCTCAGGTGAACAGACAGGAAAGCTAATCGATGGCATACTTGAAACTAACATGGAAAACTGTATGAGAAGAGTCAAGATATAAAAATAATGCATACTGGCAAAAGAAAACGGGGGCAAAAAAGAGAAAACATTGGTGGGGCTTCCAACGGTAATAGATTTTATTTTTTATTTCCACAATGTTTTGTGAAAAAAATGTATTAAGAACATTATTATTAATTAATATTAATTATAATAATTGTGATTATAATGATGGTATAGTTATTATCGTTATCAGCTCTACCATGTATTCTGAAGTAATGTGATGCATGCATTCAGCTGTGCAAGTGGCTTGGCGGACATACACAGGATAGATGGTCCACCCAGCTGTGAGGCCAACTCTTTATTTAAGCTGTTCAACGCTAGACAGGAGAGGGCTGGGCCCTCTCAGAGAGAGAGAGACAGAAAAAGAGAGGGATACAGAGCAAGTGTGAAAGAAGGAAGGAGAGAGGAGAGGAGTACTAAAATTGATGGTGCGACGAGCAGTGTGACAAAGTGAATGAGCGTTCTTACACAGCAATTACGTTACGATTAGAAAAGATCAACGCAATCGGTTGGAATATGTATACCCACGCGATTGGTTGACCTAGAGTTATGTTTTTGTTGTCTCTTTATTTTGTTCCTTTCTCTGTATAATCCTATTGTCCTACGGACATTTGTTTGCTACAGTATATACGGAGGATATATGCAAACTCGATCCGCTCTGATGAATGCTTAGCACAGCCCTATTTAGTAGTTTGTTCAGTGCTATTTAAGTTAACTGAAGGCCTATGCTAGGTTGGACGAGACGAGAGAATGGGCAGGTGACTACAGAAGCTGGGGAGTTGCGGAGGATGGATTATTAAGGATTGTGGTTTGAGGCAGGGATTATAACAAACCCAGATTACAGGCTCTGGAGGTCAGAGTGGAATGCAGGGCTGGAAAGTGACCGATGATTGACACAGGGCTTGGCTAGCACGCAGGAGCACAGTCTTCAGTCGAAGGACTGAGAACGATTATAAATAGTTTTAATAATTAAGATGAGGACAAGGTAGAGACCGCAGCCATCTCTACATCTGAGTCCTTGTTAGTTGATATACAAATGCTTGCAGTTTATTTGTTTCTATTCCGTTGTGTTTTGAGGCAACACAATCAAATTTTCAATCATAAAAGAAAGCAATAAGCAATAGCTGTGTGCTAGCTCATACATACGTAGCGGGGCTGCTGTTTTGTTTTATTTCGTGTTGTTTTATTTTGTTTAGTTTTTTTCACATTTCTGTTTGTGGCAGTGATTACGAGGGAACCATAATAAGTTTGCTGGATCATTTATTCCCTTTGTTTTCTTCATGGTTTTTTCAGTCAATCCTTCAGTCACAGGCCAAATGCGGAAAATGTATCAACACAAATGCACTTTTAAACAAAGAAAAAAAAAACAGAAAAACAATACATTCCCCAAGGGGCCAAGGAATAGTTTTGAGTTAAAAAGAAAAAGGTTTTCGGAGGGGTGTTTGTGTTTTTATATTGTCATCATTACTTTCTTTTCTTTTAAATTATTCTCTTTTTCTGGGCTGGTATCCCACCTCGGCATTCCCAGGCAGAGTAGAGTAAGGGTAGTAAACCACATCATAGCTTATATTCAAAAATAAAAAATTCTAGACCAGAAATCAGTTATATAGAACAAGCTTTCTTTTTGCTGCGCATGTGCGTACGTTATGTCTGTTTTGTGCATTGTTCATTGTTTTAAGTGTTCATTGACTTGAATGTTAATTTTTTGGTTGCCAGCTTGTCAGCAAATTTTGACTCGACCAATAGATTATAAGGCTGAATTGCTGGACATCTTCCCGCTCTCTTTGTTTTCCTTTTCTTGCCCTCTCCTCCTTTGTGGAATTGAGGATGTCGCCTACCAGAGTAGAAAAAAAGAAAATCCCTTCCTTTGAAACTTTTGTGTTAAAATGGATGTTGCATGCACTGTGTTACCATGTCTGTGTGCGCTATGTTAAACAAGGAAGGAAAATCATAATACAGCTAGTTGCCATTGCTTTTAAAGTGCAAAACGTATGGGCGGACATGTGCACTCACGTGTTTGTATGTGTGCGTGTATGCGCCTTCACACTGCTAGCGTTATGTCTTCCATAAATGGGCATGCTCATGTTTTGTGTGTGTGTGTGTGTGTGTGTGTGTGTGTGTGTGTGTGTGTGTGTGTGTGTGTGTGTGTGTGTGTGTGTGTGTGTGTGTGTGTGTGTGTGTGTGTGTGTGTGAGCAGTACGGGTGTGTTTGTGTGTTGATTTAATTTGGGCATGTCATGATCATTTACATGAGTTCCACCACATAATCAGCTCTAGTAGTGTCCATGCTTTGTTTGCGAGATACCAAAGGCTATGTATGAGTGACATTTTGTCTCGCTCTTTCTTGCTATCTTTTTTTCTCATCTGTAATGCTCCATATTGATACTCTGTATTTTTTGGTTTTATTTTTATTTTTGTATTTAATTTTCCTCCCTACGCTGCTAAAAAAAACTGAAAAAGCTATTCTATGTCCAATAACACACACATAAACTTACACAGGCACACAAACTCACACGCACCCGTACATTATACACCGGCATTTAACGACGACAACAAAACACACACAGGTAGAACTAAACGCCCACAGACATTACTCAAACACATTTACATTTCCTACCTGTAATATTTCACTTTTATGTGTGCTGCTATTTTATACATTTTATGTGTATATAGTTATTTTTTTTTAGTTTTGTTTTGTACCTTTAGCTTTTTATGGTTGCTGTCAGTAGAAGCAGAGAAGAGGTCTAAGAATTTGGAGCAGGACCTTGACTGGAGTGTTTTTAGACTGGAGTGCTTTTGCTCACGTGGCTTTATTTTGGAAGGACGGAGGTGTGTGTGTGTGTGTGTGTGTGTGTGTGTGTGTGTGTGTGTGTGTGTGTGTGTGTGTGTGTGTGTGTGTGTGTGTGTGTGTGTGTGTGTGTGTGTGTGTGTGTGTGTGTGTGCGCGTCTTTTCTGCTCCGGATGCCCCCCTGCAAAGTCTTTGCTCATCTTCTCCTGTTTGTCATCATCCTCCTCTGTGTGTGTGTGTGTGTGTGTGTGTGTGTGTGTGTGTGTGTGTGTGTGTGTGTGTGTGTGTGTGTGTGTGTGTGTGTGTGTGTGTGTGTGTGTGTGTGTGTGTGTGTGTGTGTGTGACCTTGCAAGTGACACAATTCACACCACCGCAGGTCAGTCACGTGGACAGACAAAAAATAAAATAATGAAATAAAATTTTAACGAAAACGAAATGTCAGACAGAAGCGTAGAATGCTTTGGGCTATCTCTCGTTGCCGCGCCATACCTCACAAAACTCAGTCTATTTGAATCCTCATATTTTTTTATTTTGCTGAAAGCAGGGACTGTTTTGGGAAATGTTTTTTTCGTGGTTTCCCAAGGTATTGTTTTGTAAGTTCGAGAGCAAAAAAAAAGCTGCATCATCACCCACAACGTGTCTGATCAGGTCTGGCTTATCACAAGGGGTGCAGGTCAATTTTTGTCCCCCTGTCTTTTCCTCCAACCTATGGCCTCTGACCTCAATGTCACCCAGCCTGTGTGGACTGGAGACAACCGTTAAGTTTCCCTGCTGCCATCAAGTGCAGAGCAGCTTTTGAGGGGTGTTCTCCCATTCAAAATACAATTTGCAAATGAGAGAACGATCTTTGCGTTACTGTACGTATTTGCAAGATATAAAGTAAAAACTTCGATCACTGACCTTTGTCAGTATGTTTTTGTCAGTATGTTTTTGCAAGATATCGAATAAAAAAAACTTTGACCAGAGTCCACCGGAAAAGATGGGAAGACACAGATTGACTTGCACACAAGACAGTCGTGGGTAGAGGAACTGGGCACTGTCTCCCCCTACTCCACACTCATCCTGTACTGCCGACAGAGGCTCATCTACTCTTGTAGAAGTAGTCCTGTCTTTTACTTAACCAGGTGCTAAACGTGTGAGTCTGGGGCAACGGAGTTTAAAAGTAAAAAAAAAAATCATAATTATTATATATATATTATATTTTTTTATTTTTTGGATTTTCTTATCCCTCTTCTTTAATTGGTTTCAGAGAACAGTCGTGGGTTTCATCCCTCAACTTGCCCCAACATCACCACCCCACATCCCATTACCTATACTTGCCCCCAACCCACCACCCCTCACCCCCACCCTTCCAGCCTCCATAGATACACCTCTCCACCCACCCGTGTCCCCATCACCCACCACCACTGTAAACGTCATGTACCTCAATAGTGTATGTTCTCTGTTCAATAAATTTTTCCAAAAATCCAAATTTGTGTGGTACTGTCTGACTTTGTTGAAATGGGAAAAAAGAGTCCACATCAAAGTGGCAGGATTAAACCTGATTTTATATAGCTTTGGTTAAGATAAGTCTGACTGTGCACTTGAAACTCTTCCATCATATTGGTTTAATTTAGGAACAAGGTTTTCGACTTTGTGTGGCCTTCTGATTCACTATAAATAAGCAAAATTAATGGAAATTGCACTGTCAGGGTTTGAACTCGGGATTGTATGCAGCATGTTTCAATAGGAATGTAGTAAATTATTCATAAAAATAAATAACATTTATTAGGACTGTAGTAGCAACAGTTGGTATAGGCCTACCGCGTGTTATTCTTATTATCAGATTATAAGATGTTTGCAAGAGCTATTGAAATAATGCAAATAACCTAACTCATGTCATGCAGTAGTAGGCCTACCAACAGATGGGGCGGGCTGTAGCTGTTCAGTTTTGTCTTGTAACTTTAGAAGAGCAACTCAGTAGGTTACCAGGGAAGGGGGGAGGGCAAAGGGAAAGGGTGGGGGTTGGGCAAAGGGAGTGGCGGTACCAGAATTGGGTTCTCATTACATTTTGTATTCTGTTGGATGGGTCGACCGAGTTTTCAGGTGACTTGCTGGGCCTGGCCAAAGCTGCAAGGAACCTGCAGGCTAAATTAGTATAGTCAGTGGTTTGGGCAGAATCCTTTAGAAATATACTTTAAAAACGAGACAGGACGACAATAATCCATTCTGTAGCAATTAAATACAAGTCCTCTCTAGCTAGAGATGACAACCATTCATGATACTGGTGAACCTGGCTTGAGAAGCAATTGCCTCAATTCCGCCTCCTCTGGTTGATTAAAAGAAGAAAAAAGTAATGGCTC
Source organism: Engraulis encrasicolus (assembly GCF_034702125.1). Taxonomy (NCBI): domain Eukaryota; kingdom Metazoa; phylum Chordata; class Actinopteri; order Clupeiformes; family Engraulidae; genus Engraulis; species Engraulis encrasicolus. Next base: position 11,874,678 of record NC_085871.1, read on the forward strand.
TGTTTTACCACTGAGTGGCGATGTTTTACCATTCGGCTCGAGTTAAAATCGTGACGTCAAACTCCGCAGCGTCCATGAACCAGGAAGGGTTTGTGTAAATATCTGTCGGCTCTCTACATCACGCTATGTTGACATTTGCGGTAACATTTATCCGACAGTAAGTGCACGTCTCTCATCATTGTATGTATGTCAATGTCACTTTCCATTGCTAGAATGCGGTAAAATCCTCCTGAGCTGTGTGATAGCAGTGTCTGATTACCCCGAGGCTGGAAAGAGGACCCGGTTTGCACTTGATAGTTATCTGACAAGTGACAACCTCTTTCCAATTATTACAAGTCACCTTCAGATAATATCCAGGAAAATGTGTAGTACATTAAAGATTTAGCTGACTACTTTGTCCTTTAAAATGGCTAACTGTACATCGTGCAAGTGACCTTTTCTCTGACAGCAGCGCGTGTCTTGCCAGGCTGAGTCACGTAAATGTCTTGGAAACTTATTTTAAGGTGTATGCTGCTGTAAGCATATTACTAACATTTCCTTTAACCAGTTACTGGTGCCTCAAAGCGCTCTATAACACCCAAATGTCTGTTTTGTCTTCTTTCTACAGTGGAGAGACAGAGTTCAATAAGCAGAAGATGTTGCAAGGTACAGTTGACTAGCCTACTGTTGGCTACTTGCCATGGCTTTGAAAGGTCAAAGGTGACAGAAAAACCTTTTGAGTTGAGGTGAAAGTTGCCTGCTTCTGAGTTGTGCGGGGGAGAAAGCATTTTGCCTGTTCTAATATGGGTGCTTTGAATACCTGAAGAACATCTAGTAGCCTAACATATTTCCTGACAGTATTGCTCAAAATAATACCCACCCGTGATGGCGATATATCACCAGCTTATCACCTTGAATCAAGTCTTGACTAGGGAATGGATTCATTCCAGTGTGTTGGCCTGAGTTAGTATAGGAATGCAGTGTCTTGTTTTTAATGTATTTGAACCAATGACTCACTATATCATTGATTTGAACCAATGCTTCAAAGTAAGAATCCAGGCATCACACCGGCCATTGGGCCTACACTGCATTTTTATTGCTCACAACTAGGGGTGTCACGAGAACCGATATAGCCCACCATAAACTGTGGTAAAAAAAGTGCTGACAATAACAATTTCCATTTGAAATTCAAAAAACACTACCGTAGGCCTACATCTATTTCATTAGGCATAATAGACTAAATGTGTAACAGCTATGTAATATAATGTGCTAGCGTTGTACTTAAACCATGAATTTACTTTTATGTTTCCGTTTACCTTTGACACCTCTGCTGCAGGCCAGGGCATCGATTCAGCCCTGTCAGACATCGGCCTCCAGCAGGGGCGGGAGGCAGGGGAGTACCTGAGGGAGGTCCACTTCCATAAAGCCTACTCCAGCAACATGCAGCGGGCAAAGCAGGTGTGCGTGTGTGCGTGTGTGCGTGTGCGTGTGCGTGTGCGTGTGCGTGTGCGTGTGCGTGCGCGTGCGCGTGCGTGTGTGTGTTCTGGTGTTTACTGGTCTGACCAATGTACCGTAAGTTTTGCAGCCAAACATAACTTCTAATTATAAATGTATAATAATTATAAAAGTTTTGTTGAGATATTCTGTTATCACAGATGTTCTCTCGTCTCGGCAATGATTCATATCAATTTGCAGCCTCGCGTTTACAGAATAAATCAATTATGAACTCCCTGCAGGGCTTTTTCTTGGATTTTTTGGCATGAGGGAGCATCATGGCAGGCTAGGGGGGGTGAAGGGGGGTGTTCCCCCCCCGTGAATGAGAAATTTACTAGGGGCGCTCAAATATATATATATATATATAAATAAAAGTATGAGGGTGCACCCACGGAGGTATGAGGGTGGAGCACCCCTATTTCCCCGTTCAGAAAAAGCCCTGCCCTGAATGTACGGTGTGTTGATATGATACTATGATTATCTTAGGCGTGTAGCTAGCAACTGGTTGATATAAATTTGTCTTGCATGTACACTCAAAATATGACAACTTCAATGGATTACAACGAAATGAATTTGGAAGAAAACTAGCTTGTCTCAGCTTTACATCTTTGGTCATGGGTGCTTTGGGCTTTTGACGTTTGATGTGTTGTGAGCATGTTCTGACAGCCATTCAAAACTGACTATTTTCTCTTTTGTTCCATTCCTATGGTAGACAGCACAAGTCATACTAAGCAGCAATGTCCACTCCTCCGGCATCGAACTTCTCTTGGATGACTCGCTTAAGGAACGGGTAGGTTGGCAGCATGTCCGTTCGGTCGCTCCTTTTCCAACTGGCTTCTAAAGACTTGGCCATATCATGGTTTAGTGGCACTGAATGTGTCAATCACAGCTTCAGAAAAGCTACAGGGCCAATTCTGTATTGTATAAGTAAAAAACCCGACCACAGTTTACTTCCAACACGGGGAACCTGACTGAGTAGCTGGTCTACCTGTCTTAGGTATCCATTCTGATCAACTGATTAAAAAATGGTGTTAGTGTTCTTACTTTTGGAACCCGGGATTGACTCCTATGCTGCCATTAGGGATTCACAATATACATGTAAAAAACGTACTTACCGTCCCCTACATGCAAATATAGACATAGTGGAGGATAAATGCAAGGACATGGGGTGCAAGTCAAACTACATCCTCCTGTCCTTCCTTGTGGACGACATTGGTGATCAAAGCTGTATTTTGCAAAAACATAATTCAAAGGTCATTCATTTGCAATTGAGATGTTGAACAGGGGTGGAGCCCATCAAAAGTTACTCTGTGCTGGTGGACATCAGCAAAACGTTATTATTTTGCTGGCAATACCATGGCAAAGGGTTAGGAACAGATGGGAGAAAGTAGCCTACAGTAGTTTGACATGCAATCATATAGTTAACCCACTTCTCAAACCATAGTTTATTTTCCTCTGCACGTGTTCACCAGTGACGACCAGGAAGCAGGCAGGCAGAAGAAGCAGGAGATGCCTAGATTTAATAGGCCTAACAGCTACTGAACTACAGAAGGAACCCTGCATAATTTTCTGGACAATATAATGTCTTGAAGCTATTTTATCTTCCTCCTGAAATTTTGTTCATTGACGCAATGGTTAAATTTGTTCTGTAAAGCACGTCGTGTTTGGCGATCTACTGTAGGCCTATTTGTAAAACTCTACAGTTAGAACTAAAAGCACTCAGAGAGTGCAGACCTCCGCCAAGGAAGCTGCTTGATACATTTGACTATGTTACAACTTAAGTCTTTCTGCCTTCTTTTTGTGGAGTCCCTGCAATGAAATTTCTGGTCACTAGGGGCGTCTAGATATATAGGCCAGCAATGGTGAAGAATCTTTTAAAAAGTCCTGGGGCCTCATTTATCATCAGTTCGTAGAATGTCTTCTAAATTGTGTCTTACGAGTGAAATTTAGAATGTTCGCAAGTACAGAAAAATCGGGATTTATCAAACGTGCGTTGGCTGCTCCTACGCACACATCTGCACGATAAATCCCACACCTTCCAAATCACTGTGCACACGCACATTAGGGGTAATTTGCATCCCGAAACGCCTCCAAGTAACCATATATGGTATTAAAATATATTCAAATGCCATGTTAATTCGAAGGCGCCACCCTGTTTGGACACACATGAACACACACGGACACACGCACCAGTCGAAACGCTGGCGGGAAGTGCGGAAATATAAACATTTCCGCGGCAGAAGTGGAGGTGCTTTCGACAGGAGGAGGACAGTGTTTCAAAATAAGTAAAAGAAGGAGACACACATGGACGAAAACACTGTAAAATAGCACACTGTCATGCTCCATTGTCATTTAAAGCAAACTGTACCTTGCACGGTCAATATTATTAACAATTTCGTGTTTCTTCCACTCGCACGCATGGTCTGAGGTGTGCGTAGATTTATGCACATTTCTACGTTCATGTACATGTTCATAAATCCCACACTTTACTCAGGAATGATCGCATGCACGCTTTATGCACAGATCTGTGCCTAAGAATGCTTGATAAATGAGGCCCCTGGTTCCGGTTTGTGATCCGGATCACCACCAGAATTTAATCACTTGCTTCTTGGGTCATTACAAACAACTCCAAATCAGTTTATTAGTTTTTGAGTTATGCTGCTGACAAACAAAAAAGCAGACAGATAGACCAACAAACAGACAGACATACAGACAAACCAACGCGACCGAAAACTTTACCTCCTTGGCGGAGGTAACAATGCTCTCACATGGCCTTGGAATGATCTGGTAATGTTGTCTACAACGAATGTTTTATTATGATAGGTCATGATTTCAGTAGGCCTAAAGCACAAAGTTATGTTTGGCAATCTATTTTTAAAACTCGGCAAAGGACATGTCTGTTTACCACTACATGTGCTTATGCTACAACTGTAGAGTGTAGACATGTCTTTGAAAATCTACTAGTCCTGTTTCATGTTATGGTGCTGGTATCATTTGGTTTTGTAAATAATTAGGTTCGGAGCCTACTGAAAAGAAAAACGTGACTAGTCTCGCGCCCTGACCAGCCCGACAAAACATGCAATTCCTCAAGCCTGACAAAACGTGCAATTTCTCCCGACAAAGCATGCAGTTTCTCTCATGAACAGCAGAGGGCACACTTTTGAAAATACAAGCCGTGTGAGCATTTTCTCACAACACTGACGCCTGATGGTCAGGATCAAAACTGCAAATGTGTTGCTTATGAGCGTAAGCAAACATCTACTGTTAGAGTAAGATAAGTCAAACTCCGCCATCTCAATGCAAAGGAGTGTGCTCAAGTTTGGTCTCCTAAGGGGGCTTTGTCCCCTCCTTCTTCTTGTCTTTCTGTGGCATTTGGTGACGGCTTGCACGAGATGTGCGCTACCGCCATCTACAGTGCCATGGGAAGTCCATTCATTCTCAACCGTAAGAGGTCAAAGGTCGCCTGACGGAAGGTCTCCTAAAGGGCTGTACCCCTGACATCACATGGATGCAGGAAATGCACAGGCTTGAAGTATCTTACTCTAATAGACGATGTTTGGCGCAAGGTTTGGTGGTTTCGATGACGTCATTAATGGTTCTAGCGCCGATCGACATGAATTATTCGCAGAAAGACAAAAATAGCTATTCACAGTTCATATGTCATCTAACCAATTTTGAATATCCCGTGTCTTTATGTTTTTCTAACTGTATCAGTGGTACTGTGTCACACAATTTTTCGTGAGGACAATAATAATCTGTCTTGAACTTGTTCAGCATGCTTCTCATTTGACCACATCCCCCCTGAACCCAAACATTTATTTTTGTCTGAATTTACCAGATGATATTGTACTACACATATCGGCCCTGCAGTGGCCATCCGGTAGGGCACTCGCCTGCCATGCGACTGACACGGGTTCGATTCCCAGCCCGGGTCCTTTGCCGACCCCTCCCCGTCTCTCTCCCAATTCGCTTCCTGTCCACCTCTCACACTGTCCTATCAAATAAAGTTGGGAAAAAATCTCGAGAGAAAAAAAAGACTACACAAATCATTAGGTGGGAGAGCTATTCATAGAACAGGTAGATGAGTTATTTATAGAACTCAAGTTGCGTCTGTAAGTGTGCAGAGAGAAATATTATAGGACATCTTTTATTTATAGCACTTGTAAGGGGTGACAGAAATGAGGACATGGTTATGCATGTCACACACCATCTTTTTGTAGTGAACTCATTGTCCTGTGTGCGTGTGCGTGTGCTTGCGTGCGTGCGTGCGTGCGTGCATACGTGCACATGTATGGGGCACCTGTAGCCTAAAGGAGTTATGGAGTTGATTTTAGGATTAGAATCGGGTTCAAATCCCACCGTTACCAGTTGTGTTGTGTTGTCATCCATGGCTGAAGACGGGCAGCAAATTGCACATTGCTCCTGGAACTATTAAGAAATACCAAAATCATTGTCAATTTGCTTTGTATAGTCGGTTGTTTGCTGCACATAATAAAATCGTAAAAACAAAGCTGCAGTGTGCTCCAGCTTCTACTTTTCGGTGATGTTTGTCCCTCTGTGATGCACCTGCAAACTGAGGGATGAGTAGAGTCCCAATTCTACTGTTGCTTTGGATAGTATTAACTACGTAAATGTGGTGTGTGCATGTGCGTGACTGTGTGTGTGTGTGTGTTGGCTGCACTGGATGTGTGAAGACGCACCTGCTGCAGCAATTAGCCTCCACTGGTGTTAATATTATACATTGTGTAAATGTTAAAATCTGTGTTTAAAAGCCCATTCTTTTCTTTTTCATGTATTTTTGATGTAGCTTAACTTAACATGTCACCATGCCATAGCCCCAGCATTATGAATGTAATGCAATGTAATTTAATGTATGTTTGTCTCTCTCTCTCTCTCTCTCTGTCTCTCTCTCTCTCTCTGTCTCTCTCTCTCTCTCTCTCTCTCTCTCTCTCTCTCTCTCTCTCTCTGTCTCTCTCTCTCTCTCTCTGTCTCTCTCTCTCTGTCTCTGTCTCTCTGTCTCTCTCTCTCTGTGTGTGTGTGTCTCTCTCTCTGTCTCTCTCTCTGTCTCTCTCTCTCTCTCTCTCTCTCTCTCTCTCTCTCTCTCTCTCTCTCTCTCTCTCTCTCTCTCTCTCTCTCTCTCTTTGTCTGTCTGGTCAGAGTTTCGGAGTGGTGGAGGGCAAGCATAAGGATATGTTGAAGAACCTGGCCAACGCGGCAGGGATAGCCGCTCGAGACTTCACACCTCCAGGAGGAGAGACGGCAGATGAGGTGCGTCTGCCCTGCTAAACTCCCTGCTGAACCATTCCTGAGCCTGGACATGTGGTATTTTATGACTGAACACAAAATGCTGCCCAACCGTTTTATCCATACGGAGTATGGAGGATTGAGAAGACAATATACAGTATTGTAAAAATTGTTTTTCACATACAATTTGATACGTGCAACAAATCTCAAAACAGTCGGGACAGGGCCAGGTTGTTAAAGTTGAAAGACGAAGTATCCCAGCTTTTTTGGAATCCGGTTTGTTTGCGTCCTCTCTGCGGCTGAAAATATATTTTCCTGTTGATTTGGTGTAATACCGCACCAACGGAATGATCCAAAAGGACGCAAATCCCATCCTTCAGTCACACCACTCTATATGTGGAGTTTTACTCTGTTTGAAGCTGGTCAGTGAGTGGTTTTGGGACAGTGAAGACATGGCCAGTCTGTTTTGGCATATTACAGTTTTTCTCGAATGCTTACACACAATTTCTGGTACTTCACACACAATTCTCGGAACATCTCACCCATTTCCCAACTCCCCTAACCAATGTCACTGAACACTAAACACAATTCCTTCTTTATACTCACATTTCACATTCGTTTAAAACACACTCTTTTCAAACCACTACACACAATTCTCTGGATTACACACAATTTTTATGAAGAAAAACCCTGGTTGTCGCATTGAACACACTGTCATTCAAAATACTAAAATCAACTCCCATACTAAGTTCACTTCCTCATCACATGGGCAAACTCTCTTCATACCGGTTTACAATCTGAAATCATCACCCCATAAGGACACACATTGCATGTCATATTGATGAAAAATGAGTGGATGCAAGGAGAAAACACATTTGTTTAGTTTTTGAACTCAAAAATATGTTATACAAGACATCACATTCATGTGGTTACCCAATATTTTACAATAAATTAGTGCAATTTTTTAAATGTCAGAAAAATATGTAAAATATATACACATCCGTGTACTCCGAGTCTAAAAACAATATTTCAGTATTTTACTACAGAAAAATACCCTCTTTAGTAAGTAGAACACTGAAGAAAATAAGTTTTTACTGTGTTTCAAGTTGAGTATAGAGTTTTACCTTTCGCAAATTAGTGTTCAGTGGTTCACATAAGAGTGTATTAAAATGACTGCTTGTGTGTGTCATTTGAGAACAAAATTACCTTTTTAGAAGAGAGTACATTGTTTTGAGACAAGACGTGCATTTTTCAGAGGTAGTGAGGAGTTTTGCCCATTGTGTGTGTGTGAGGTTTGGAGATTTGTGTGTAGAGTTTTGAGAATTCGAGAACTGATTCCGAAAAATGTGTGTAAGCAATCGAGAAAAACTGTAAATGCCGTTTAAAGGATAACTCCAGCCAATTTCAACATACAGTAACTGTTGTAATGCAGTAGCTGAGATTTTTTTTTGCTTCAGCCTTTTCCGAGCTCCTGGTCATTGTAATGGGGGCAGTTGTTTGTTTACATTAAAAAAAAAAACATTTTTATTTATTCCCAAAAACATCCAAAAGGTTATGCAACATCAGCAGACAACTAGCAAACAGCGATACCTTTTGGGAAAACATTTGGAGTAGGCCTATGTTAAGAAAGTTTTTAATGTAAACGAGATCTGCCCCCATAAGAATAGCTCAGGGCTGAGGCAGCGTCACCGGGTACTGACAAGTCAAGGGTAGTGTGAGCAATACAACGTCATATTGAAATTTTCGGAACTGCTCCTTTAACTGGTTTGAATGCCAACTGCTCCAAAGCTTTGCCTGTGGTGAGTGGCAAACTATCCTTTTTGTGTTTTAGTCTGGCTTACAAGCCTAGGTCAACTAACCTACATATGAAAGTCCCTACGGCCTTCCTAGGAGTATCTAGTAGGAAAAATAAGGAATCGACTATGTAGTGCGTCTGAATACCTTAGTAGGCTTTCCACCAGGAGAGGATGGGGATTTGTAGTGAACACATGGGTGTCAGACTTGTAGGTTGCCGGTTCGACTCCCGACCCGCCAGGTTGGTGGGGGGAGTAATTAACCAGTGCTCTCCCCCATCCTCCTCTATGACTGAGGTACGCTGAGCATGGTACGGTCCTGCCGCACTGCTCCCTTGGGGCGCCATTGAGGGTTGCCCCCTAGGTGAGGCATAAATGCAATTTTGTTGTGTGCAGTTATCACTTGTGTGCTGTGGAGTGCTGTATCACAATGACAATGGGAGTTGTGGTTTCCCAAATGGGCTTTAACACTTCGTCCCTCACGCACTCTCCCTTTGTTTGCTGATAAGTCTAGTAAAGAGTCAAGCACATCAGTGGAAGCACTATTAGGGCTTCCGCACACCGACTCCGACAAAGTGCTGAGCACTGCTCAGCTAAAATTCGATTCCATTGTTTTCAATAGAACCACACACACTGGCGCCGATGTCCGCGGACATTCGCCGATGTCGGAGAGCAATTAGAGACAAGTTCTATTTTGTCGGCGCCTCCCATTGACTATCAATGCAATGTTCGTGTGAAATTGGGTTTGGGGGTCCGAATTCTGTCGAAAGCAAAAGTGCACCGCAGTGCTGTCGGAGCCAGTGTGCGGCCGGCCTTAGACCCTCTGTGCAAATTGAAGTGCAGTGTGGTAGAATGGTTTGGGTCATCTGGGATCTTGATGGTTTCAGTACTCCATCATAAGAACCTAAGCTCACCCATGACCCCTTGTGGACATAATGACAACTCCATTAGAATGCCAAAGACTGTAGAATGGAATGTAGATTAGAGAACTGTAAAAACGCTTTCCTTATCACTATATACACTCACCGGCCACTTTATTAGGCACACACATCCAACTTAACATCAACACAAATTTCTGATCAGCCAATTGCATGGCGGCAATCCAATGCATTTATGCATGTAGACATGGTCGAGATAATCTGATGCAGTTCAAACTGAGCATCAGAATGGGGAAGAAAGGTTATTTAAATGACTTTGAACGTGGCATGCCTGTTGGTGCCAGAAAGGCTTGGTTTGAGTATTTCAGAAACTACTGATCTACTGGGATTTAGGGTTTACAGAGAATGGAAAAAATATACAGTGAACGACAGTTCTGTGGGCAAAAATGCCTTGTTGATGCCAGAGGTCAGAGGAGAATGGCCTGACTGGCTTGAGCTGATACAAAGGCAACATTGAGGCAAATAACTAATCACTCGTTACAACCAAGATGCATAAGAAAATCTCTGAACGCCCAGCACATCAAGTCTTGAGGCAGAGGGGCTACAGCAGCAGAAGACCTTATCGGGTGCCACTAAGAGCTAAGAACAGGAAAATGAGGCAACAATTTGTACAGGCTCACCCTAAACGACGCTAAAAGATCGGAAAAATGTTGACTTGTCTGCTGAGTCTTGATTTCTGCTGCAACACTAGGGTGGAATGGTCAGAATTTGACGTCAACAACATGAAAACATGGATCCACCCTGCTTATATCAATGGTTCAGGCTGGTGGTGTAATAGCAAAGGGATATTTTCTCTCCACAATTTGGGCAGTTAAGGCAGTTCTGAAGGCAAAAGGGGGTCCAACCCACCACTAGAGAGGTGTAGTGCCTAACAAAGGGGCCAGTGAGTGTATAAAGTCTAGTTTACATGAATCTGTTTCTATATTGTTTCTATCGTAAATTTTCTATCCATTCATATTAAAATACTGGAAAACTACTTCATAGGTGGAAGGATTCAAAGACGCCAGAGCCCACGTATTTGAATATGTATGTGAGTGAATAACTGTCGTAAATGAGCCAAGAAATCACATGGAGTTGGTCTTACTTGAATTTCATCAAGATATGTCGCACCTTCTGGTATTGTGCCAAGTGCAAGTGAGAAAAGCAGTAACTTTATTTGTGTACGTATGCTTTTTGTTTATCCTGCATGACACAGTCGGCTGACGTTAAGGGCTCTCCCTCACTCCGATTAATATGTAATGCAACATGACTTGTGACATTTAAACGAAGGCTCCACTGAATGGTCTCTCCAAAATGTCCCCTTGCTTTAAATAGTGTGTTAGTCACGTTAACTGTTTGACGACACCACCAGTGTTTAAATTGGACCAGAGCCTTCTGCAGCTCAGCCCCCCTACCACCCCCGACACTCCCACCCCACATCTTGACCATTTAGCCAACCCGTTTGGGTCCATTTGATCAGAGTTAAGATGCAAAAAAGTGTATATCTGATGAGCAGCATGTCTATAATTGTAGTGAACCCGATTGTTGGTTTGGCTTGTTTTTTGTGCTTGAGAATAAATAATAAATAAACAAATTAATCAATCAATCAATCAATCAAAACTATCTTCCTGATAGATTACTATTATTACAAATGAGTCATTAAAGTTTTCTGAAAAGGCACGTCGAGTAGGAGTGGGTATTGGCAACAATCTCCCGATACGATACACATCCCGATACAGGGGTCAAGATATGATGCGTATTGCGATACGTGCATCCCGATACATGGTCTTCAAGGCGATATATTTTCTGATATTTTAGTCTTTCTTTAGTTTTTATTCTTTTTTTACATTTTTAAGAAAACACAACAGACATATGTTTAATCAAATGTTACTTTTTGTTTTTTCTGTAGAGCAACAGTTCCACTGTGCATGTAAAACACTGCCTTCACAAAGCCGTTGGCCTACTGCATAGCAAGGAGAAACTGTCAGTTGCAGTTTCAGCAACTTGATAAACTTTTTGTTGCACATGAAATATCGATACGTGTATTGTGAAGAGGCCTGCGATACTGTTAGCCTGGGCGAAAAGCCGACTGTTGACTCCGTCAATCAGTCTGGCAAAAGCCATGAGGAATCCGTCTCCGTGGAGGGTGGTAGATGGTCTGATCTTACGCTATCATTTAAATTAATTGGAGTTCCAAACTCAAATTAAACCCCATATTGTGCTTTATTAGCATGCCTGTTACTGTCGCAAAAGCAAACAAATAACAAAACGAAAGTGTGAATATAGTTACCATAACCAATCAGTAACGGAGTTCGCGGGTGAGTTCCGCGTCATCACTCTCAACTGTTTGCTGATTGGCTAAACACTGAGAGAACCAAGCTCGAGGCTTTTGCCAGACGATGTGCGGAGCCAAAATCTTTGGGTGGAGTACATAGGATGGCGTCAGGAGGCTACGATACTGCATTCCGATACCGATATTTTTAACACACTCCTAACGGAGAGGTTTTTTCATCTGAACTTTTCATTTGTTTTTTTGTCTGTCTGTCCCTATCCATCATCTATTCTATGCTCCTACTATAGGGGTTGTGTATGTGTATGTTTCATTTCAGTGCGAGTGTCTAGTATTGGTGGGGTGGCGTCTTATCCTGAGCGTTTCGCTCGGTGCGTAATTCCAAGAGCAGTATAATGAAAAGTAAGAAAGGAGTCGCACTCTGGAGCTGAATGCAAAATCAAAAAATGTATTAAACAAAGACGAAAAAAGTAAATAAAACCGACAGACAGGGGACACACGTTTTGGGGTCTAGCCCATCATCAGTGTTGCCAGTTTGAAATAGGTCATTAGTTCCACTGAGCTCTTAAACGCTCCGTTCAAAGTTTTCCACCCCCAACACCTTGTGAAGAGACAAGTGTATAGTCATAATAATGCTAAAGTGCATTGCAAAAATACCGCGACATACATTGCAGTGATAAACTATAGGCCTATACATAACGAGTCAATAGGCATATCATGTACAGAAAGGTAGCCTACCAAGGAGAGTCAAAATATGTATAGAGAAACAGTGCATAGTGCAAGTGCAGTGCAAGTGTCTACTCATGTCCAATCATCTCCTCTCCCTGATGTGATCCATCCCTCCATCCAGGTCCGCGTAAGGTTCCGCAAGTTCCTCGCCCGCTTGTTCCAGGACATGGTGGCCCAGTACGGCTACCCAGAAGCCCCAGCGTCTGCATCTGCAGACCCCACCGCCGCCACGGTCCAACACGACGGGCCACCCATCAACCTCCCCGATGACGGCCTCTCCGGTGTGCCGCTCCACGTCCTGGTGGTCAGCCATGGGGCCTACATCCGCGTGGCAGTGCAACACCTGGTGGATGATCTGCACAGTACAGTCCCCGCGGGTCTCAAGCCCGCTCAGCTCTACGCCGCCTGCCCCAACACGGGCATAAACCGCTTTGTAATCTCCTTGCAGGGCGGGGAGACGGGTCCCACTGTGGCCGGTGTCAGATGCATCTTTGTCAACCGCAAGGATCATCTGAGTGCCAGTAAAGAGACTTGAGACGTACGTACGCAGCACAGTAGGGGCCACTGATTTTGTTACCGTGTCTTCTCAACTGCATCATACGCTTGCTCCTTGGAAAGGTACACCTCAAAAAACCTTGAAAAGCCTGATGGGTGTCTGGTGGTGGAAGTTGCATGGACATGGCTCCTACTGTAAATTTCCCAGTGTTAATTCAATGTCTGGAGAGTAGGATCAACTCTGTGAAGGTTAAAGTCAACTCTTAGGGTGTTGAATTAACACTGTAACTGTGTACAGGGAGTGACCGGTCTCATTGAGCACATTTACACGCTGGTCATCTTGCTATTATGCCACACTCCGGTTAGGAACAAGGTTGGAAATTGAAATAAGAACGAGTTTTAGATTTTAGTTATTCTGTGTGCGTTTGGACGGGAAAAAAGACGGTTGGCAATATTCATGTGGCATATTCTCATTCATGGGCATATTCTTATCCTGAGTACAATGGCAGAGCAATATGGGCGCTGTGTAGATTTGGTGAATGAGAGGGAGGATGGGGGGTACTGTGGTAGTGGACAAGCTGGGTGATGATGGTTGGATGAATGGATGGATGAAGAGTGATCAAGTATGAAAAAAGAAAGTGAAGATTATTTTATTTTCTCACGTCACTTTTTTCCTAGTGGTTCTGGAATTGAGAACAGTATGGGCAGTTTGAGCACTTCTGAAACAAAACGGACTGCAAAAAAAATTGTGTTTACAGGCATAGCTTTATCATTATTATTATTATTATTATTATTATTATTATTATTATTATTGTCATTGCCTTCATCTGTACCCTAAAGAGTTTTTACACTTGAAACTTGAAACACTTTACTGAGCACAATGACAATTTCAGACAGACAGACAGACAGACAGACAGACAGACAGACAGACAGACAGACAGACAGACAGACAGACAGACAGACAGACAGACAGAGAGAGAGACAGACAGACAGACAGACAGACAGACAGACAGACAGAGAGACAGACAGAGAGAGAGAGAGAGAGAGTACAATGTAGTACATTGGAGTAAGCGAAAATACTGACAATGCCCTTTAGCCTACTTCATGAACCAAACCACGCTGGTGTCCTCAGTGTGTCTGTGTGTCTATGTCTGTCAGTGATAAACCAACATGCAATCTTCTTCACAGACGTCCAAACGGGTAAGACGTGTCGTACAATTTCTCTTTGAAAACTGACTTTACGGTCATAATCTTCTGTGGTGTTTTCTTGATGTTTTTTCTTATTTTCAAAAATCACCACCTCTCATCTATGTTAACTGACAAAGAACCTATTGTGTAACGTGTGTGCATGTTTTCAAAATGTGTCACATTCTGCAGGTCACCTTGTGTGAAAGAATGTACAATCTTATATAACCTTTAAAGTGTCCTGTGTCGTTATTTTCTATGCCGTCTCCCATTCCCAGGCATAAACAGCTCTCATTACCATATTCAGTGATTGACCAAAATTGTGTTTTTGTGCTCTTGTTCTTTGTAGAAATTACTTTCTCTGAAGTGATGCCAGCGCAGTGACAGTGACGGTCTCAGACAGTAAAAGTGTCCAAGGGACATACAGATGTGACAAGTCCAGTCATCCATTAAGCTTAAACTGAATTGGTGATCATCTCAACGGCGTCACCTGTGCGAAACAGTAACTGCATTTCTCTAATGAGGGTTTGCACATTGACAAATCTTTTTTTAGATTCTGACTTGGGTTTTTGTTTTCATGTGAAGTCACTGTTGTGGTTTCGGTCATGACGCGCTTGATAGCTGCTGAGTCATTTTTAAAAAGCTGTTTTAAAAGTCTGTCTTATGGTGTCCTCACAATCTCATAGATGCACAGTATGTCACAACGACACACCCCTTACATTTCTGCAGATTTTTAAATGTTATTTAATGAGACAACACTGAAATGACACTCAATCAAAAGCAGTCAATAAAGACATTATATAACAATGTACAGTAAATGTATTATTCACTGAAAATTAATCAGTGGTGTTGCCTGGTTGAAAAGATATACCCTAATTAAAAATCTGCAGAAATGTGAGGGGTGCAGTCACTTTTGTGAAACTCAAGTCTGCACACTTTTTGTTTCATGGTACAAAATGTAATGTGCCATGGGATTAAGAAAATGTGTTAAGACATTGTTCTTGTGATGATTGAGTGTTTCTGTGCCTTTACATGGGATGTGCAGACCCAAACACTGTCATTCAAGTGCGTACCTCAGATATTCAGATGGCAACTCGGGCCTAGACGTGAGTTACAGTTTGAAATCGCATACAAGTGGGAAGATTGAGAGGGTGGTAGGCCTATACCCATTAGCTGAGGAGTGTTTTAGCACGGCAACTAATAATCGCCTTTCCTTGGCCTGTAGGTTACCCTAGTCATATCAACATTAATCATCAAAAGACAAAAAAGACGACGTTTTCTTGAGAATTAGCGAATTAATTATATTCCAGTCTCCAAAACAGACCAAAGGTCAGCGGTCACCGAGCGTTTCCTTTCTAAAAATAGCTTCTTGCCGTTGTCCGGATGGGGTGAAACTAGAATAGGATGTGGAAATGTCTATTTTTAGCTAGGCTTTTGTGGCCCAAGCGAGTCGATATGCGGTTTAAATTGGTGTCGGGAGGAAGACCTGGTCCTCCTGGTCTGATGTAACGGCCAATAGTAAATGTAGGTGTGTAATGAGTGACAAAATCTTGCCACATGAGTCACCCTTTGGGTGTCAAAAGGCACTCCTAATAACTGTTCACTTGCGCCGGTTTGTGTCGGTATATGTGAAGGAACACAGAGTGACAACAGCAGATTTCGAAAACGTTTTTTTTATTCATAGACAGAAAAAGAAAGGTACCTCTGCCACACAAACACGTTCACACCCCACACACTCACAGACAACAATACTCAAATACTCATTTGATAGACTTTCGGCCACTCAAATACTCAGACACACACACACACACACACACACACAGCGGTAAAACCTCTATACAACCATTCAACAAGACATCAGTTAGGTTTGTACTTGTATTACAGACAGCATCCTTATAAATACGATAAATAAAAAGGAATGAACGCATTTAAATAAATAAATACTTGGATATTGTCCTTGGGTTGGTTGCAGGTGTCCAGCACCAAGAGCGTTATGTTAAGTTGAGTGGCGAATGAACAAAGTGCCATTTTTCTCCCGAAAGCTTGACGTAAAGAGCATTGTCAGAACACCCAATTTAAAGCCTTCAGTTACACTGTATTATATGTCATTCAAAATAAAAGTTCCGTAACGTCACAGCACAATAAATATTGAACATATTCTTCTACATGTTAAAAAGGAATGTGAAAGTTCGCCAAAAGTTTCGAGTCTGTGGACAAATCGGCGCGTATTGTCAGCGCGCAAAAGTGCGAGAGTAAACTAAGGACCGGAATGGTTTCAAAGATGACAATCACGGGGTCTGTCTTTGGTCACTTGATACAGAAGTTCTTTGTCCGCTGGTTCTGCCGACCCCACCTGCAAGCTAATTGTTTTACCCCATTATCATTTCACCTCGAGGGCTAG
The DNA here is from genome assembly GCF_034702125.1 of Engraulis encrasicolus. Lineage (NCBI taxonomy): Eukaryota > Metazoa > Chordata > Actinopteri > Clupeiformes > Engraulidae > Engraulis > Engraulis encrasicolus. The sequence continues at coordinate 11,891,205 of NC_085871.1, forward strand.
CAATCACTGATTTGGTCTGTGTGTTCCATGGGTCGTCATCGTTTGGGGAGAGAGGATTCTCCCTTGAGACGTGTCCAGCTTCCAGCTCTGGCTCCGGTTCTTGATCCGGTTCCTCTGGCAAGGCGCGAGAGTCCGATGCCTCAATATTTGTGTTGTATGGGTCATCAGGGTTGGTCGGTCTGTTCCTCTTTCCTCTGTGCAGCAGGCGCTCCAGAGGGATGGTGTTGGTTTCTGGCAGGAAGAGCGCAGAAGAAGGCAGGTTTTGTCCGGCGATATATACCTGCTTGGCCCGGTCTAGGTTGACGAGCATGCCATTTCTGGTTGAATAATATACATCGTAGCGGTTCTCTAGAAGTTCATGATTGAAGAGACAGTCCTCCTCGTTGCAGATGTGCTGAAAATAACAACATTGGGGAGGGGGAAACGTGTTAAGTCAGTCTTTATGTGGTTGGAATGGCCCTTTGAAATATGCGTAAAATGGTGCGTAAAATTCGAAGAAGCCTTGCGGTTGGTTGTTTGACCTTACATTTCACTTATAAAATGAATAACTAAATTAAGGACTATTTGTAAAGTTATCTGAAGTGTATATCAGAGTTGTTGAAAATACTTACAGAACTAAAAAGGTTCCCCTCCAGGTCCATGCACAAGTAACGGTTACTTTTCACTCCAAGGATGGCCACACTCTGCCTCGTTTGAGCCTTTAACAAAATTACACCTATAGAAGACCATTGTATATCATCAGAATCAGAACACAGTAAACTACTTTGCACAAGAAAATTGTAGAAATACACTAAAATTGAAAGAAATTAAATAAAATCAACATTTAATATTCATTTATAGTGAAAAGAAGGCGGTGGTTAGCCTCCCATTTAAGGCTCGTCTCCTACCACAACCACAAAGTCACATCAGTAAAGGAAATCAATAGTGGTTTGTAACAAAAGAAGCAGCATTACTTACTGTAAGAACCTCTGCTTGTACTTTTTCGCACTTGTCCGCTCAAACTGATCTCCAGATAGAAGTTATTCATGTCTGTGGTGGTCTGCAGGTGGATGTATCTCCTCGGGTTGCCCCAGTTGGAGCCCAGAAGAGGTGAAGGGTTCGGGGCGCAGTCCACAGGTGGGAGCCCATGCATCGCGGCCAGGCAGAGGGCGAGGAAGGAGGAATACTGGTTCAGCGCGGAGGACGGTCTGCTGCTGCGCATCATTTCTGTAAGTGCCGTATGCAGGGGAACCTTGTAGCCCGTGGATGGTGATTCCTCTCTCAGAGAGATGCTGAAGACTCAGTGCCCGAATCTCTGATGGTCCTCAAAGTTTGGTGTGCCTGTATTTAAAGGCCTCCGGTCGCCACTCCTCGCCTTCCCATCTTTTACGCAATGCTCGCCCCCAGCAAGTAGATGTTAGGATGACTGTGATAGACAAACGGAAGAAGGTGGTGGTGGTGGCGGAGAGGGGTGTCCAATGGCCTTCCACCCTTTGACCATTTGTAATGAGCCTGAACAGGCCGTTAGAAGTTTTGTGGTTTCCTAGTGTGCAATCATGGTCGCCCACACTTTCACTTCTCAAATTTTACCCCATGTTGGGACAGGAGAAATTACTGTTAGTGGCGTGCTTCCAAGTTGCGGATGTATACAGATGTGTTGGTGGGGCAGTATTGATACATTTACTTAACTTCCGCCTCGAGTTTTGAGCGTCATGTGGAATAACGGCCTCGAACGTAGGCTGTGGCCTACTATTTTGCAAATAACACTGTTATAACTGAACAATAAAACTGTAATTAAGTCTACATTTCAAGTACAAACTTCTATTGTACATATTCTATTAAATGGACCTTCACACCGCATTACAGTTACTCAATTCTCTAAATTCCCATGGTAATAACGATTGAACATGAATAGGCCTGATTCAACCGAAAGTGACGCAGCTAATAAGCCACCACTCAAGTGAATATCATTATTTGCCAGCAAAATGTTTGACTCCTTTGAAAACAGTTCAACGCTCGGACCAGCAGAGGGAGGTAGTGTAACATAAAATACCTGAGCGAGGCTGCAGTCTTCTTGAGTGAGACTGAATGCTTTTCTAAGTTTTTTGGTTGATTAACGCGCCATGCACATGAGGAGTTAAATCGTCTTTTCTGCTGAAAAAGCTAAATAATTTAACTTAATGGGGAGTTTGAAGTCGATCCAGGTGCACTAGATTCATTATTACAAATACTTTTGATCTCCTTAATGACATGACAAATGGCAAAGGTGCATTAACAATGTTCATCATCTCCTGGCACCTCTCAGCATGTGCTCTTAACAAATTGTTGTTTAAAGTACAGCTCTTTTTCTACAGCATTCGGTAAGTTGCATATGAGTACTTTGATAGTCTAACCTAATCAATGTAACATGTGTTCCCTCGTGCTTAAAGAAGACTCTTAATCATCAGTTCAAGGATAGGTCTCTGAAACTCAAGACCAACCTGATATAGCCTATTTTTACGGTCCCCATGTCTTCACAATGTGTCACAAATATTTTTATGCGGTGGTAGTTAATCCACCTCTGTAAAAAGAAAGTTTCGGGCCAGGAGCGTCGGTGGTGGCAGTGCTGAATGGTGTTTGGAAACCGGATAGCCTATGCCTTTAGAACCATCCAAATCAGGGGCGGAGTGGCCCACCTTTTCCCACCGGGAGAATTTTCCCCTTGGCGGCCCTCTTTTAAAAAAACAAAAAAACAAAAACAAAAAACAAAAAAAACCCAAAGCGAACAACATGGTTTCCTAACCAAAAAGACAAAAGCCATGAAATCTGCTGTCGTACTACATGTGGACATTAGTGTTGTCAAAATATCAACCTGAAGTGGAGAATTGTAGCCTACACCTTGATGAAATGCACAGCCAGTGGTGTAGTCTACGTAAAACGCAGGTATACGCACCCATTTCAAAATTTCAGGGATTACAGTATACCCACTTAAAATTGATTGATCCATTATTTACAATAGCACAAATATATACAGTAGCCTATACACACATAAAAAATGCTCAAATATACAGTATACCCACTTCAAAAAGTAGACTACACCACTGGAGCCATCATCACAGTCCAAAGCATTCATAGGCCTACTAGGTTAGACTACATCACGCTACTGTTCCATGCAAATGTGCACTCCACTGTCATTTTGACAGTTTGAAATTGAAATATCGTTTAAGGAAGACAGGATGAGCATGGGCACAAAGTTTTGAGTGTGGGGATTTTTAGAAGAGTAGGCTTACAAAATATAGTATAGTAGCCTATAGCTTACAAAAAAGTCTGTCTACATTGTGCAATAAACCCACCATGCAGCAAATAAGCCAAACCTAGCTACTTCAAAGCACAACCATAAGTCAACAAAATGTATAACCAAACGGTGTAGGCCTACCTTAAAAACGCTGTCTTCGTCGCAGCAAATGTCTTTGTTTCTTGCAATCACTCTACTTTAATCCACAGCTTAGCCTACACACCCAGCACTGGTCACATCAGAATCTTGTGTGGTAATTATTTTGTTCCATTTCTTCAGATATAGGCTACATCCTAAATGTACCACATATAAATATATGTATGATAATAATATTATTTCGACTATAAGGAGATATACTGGTAGGTCTAACAAATCAAAACAAAACCCATTGCTTCTGTTAGGTGCAGTTCTCTTCCTTACCACTTGGTGGAGTCTGTTCGTAACCCAAGTCAATAACCAAAGAGCAAGTGAATCTGGACTGGAAAGACTGTAAACTGTAACAGTCGTGTGGAAATCGGAAAATAAATCATAATGTATTAATATTTCCATCCCTTGGTAACCAATATACATATCACAGGTTCTTCAAATACTGAAAACGAAACTGTGTTACTAAGATCTTGTAAACTTCCGCGATCTATGGTGTATGAAAATTATCAGTAGAGAAGGGGTGTGGCCAATGTACTATTTGACACCGTCAGTGAGGTATTGCTGTCTGGTGCACGGTATAAAGACTGGCTAGTCAACTGTCTTATAAATATTGAAGAGGAAAGTTGGAAGTCAGTGCTCATGAACTTACATAGAACTTCAGGGCCGGTAAAGAATGCTGATCGGTTGCCTTATTACATTTCACGGCCGCGGCCCACCGGGACAAGTCCCCGATCTCCCGACGGCCACTCCGCGCCTGATCCAAATAATGACAAATGAGAGAAGTGTGCTTTCACAATTGTCAAGCATATAATGTGGTAGAACATATGCTTTGGCTGATGTCACCGCTCCTTACTTATTAGCTGATCCCAAACTTAGAGTATGTAAACAGTTTTCTTTTACTTGCTAGAGGTTAGCATGCTCATAACCGCTTGCCACGCATGCATTGAAGACACCACACGCGCACCTGTGTCCACACAAGCACAGAACGCTCGCTCGCACGCGCGCGCGCACACACAATTAAAAAAGAAACACATAGATGTGTTGTAATGTGGGCTAAATTAATTCGAATGTACAACTGAAATTAAATATAGTGCATTACTACTATATGTGGGAAATTTCAGCAATATTGCTATGCCAGTGTAGTCATGCCATAGCACAACTTTGTCAACATACAAAGAGACCGACAATAATTTAAAAAAGACAAACTTTTATTGGTATTTTTTCAGGAATATGATTAGACAGCTGTGCACAGCACATACGTACAAAAATAAAAGGAAAATCACTTTTTTCTTTAATATATCAGTATTCATACTTAGCATCGTCTGTTTTCAGAAACAAATGATTGGAGAAGTTTGTTGTTTCCTACTATTTTACAATCATTGTAACAAATCCAAACTAAGGCAGAAGGTGAGGTATATGTCAACAGAGAGGAGGAGAATGGGGAGGGAGTAGCCGACACCCCCCTCAGTGCAGAGACACAAAACCAGGGGAGAGAATGACAGGGAAACAGAGACAGAGAGAGAGAGACAGAAATAGAGAGATGGAGAGAGAGAGAGAGAGAGAGTAGAAAGAATGAAAAAGTTCACATACATACATACATACATACATACATACATACATACATACATACATACATACATACATACATACATACATACTCAGATACAGATACTACATACATACTTTCATACAGGAAACACCCAAACCCCTCAGAGAAAACAAAAACAAAAAACAGATCTCTCATAACACAGCAAGAGTCATGGCACAACCAAACCAAACAAGAGATTTTCACAGGATAAATTCTTTGGGAGAACGAGAAAGACAACGGCCTGGTACGGTAACCCCCACATTTCAATCGTGGAAATGATGTGTGTGTGTGTTTTTTTTTATTTTAGTAAGATGTTACAAATGGCTAGGTTTTTAAAGTCAAAGACCAAAACGTGAGAGGAAAATCTACAACGTTTTGGTGCCCTAGCCAGCTTAGTTGTCGAGTGGTAATTCCATGAAGCTTGTAACATTGTCGTTCTCTCTCACGGAACATGTGGTGTCACTCTAGAACCTTCACAACTCTTGTTGACTCATGTGGGAAGTCTCGATGGAACACACAAACGGGTCGTTGTCAGTGTATATATACCCTGATAGGTGTGTGTGCTTACACAAGGGTGGTTGTCCTGTCACCGATACGGATCGACAAAATACGTACATGAACTTAAAATAAATAAATGAACAGTGTGTTTTGATCACCTTCATTAACAATCACTTTGCAGATGTCCTGGAGGTCTACTCTGCGCAAAGAGTGAGGCCTCTAGCCGTTCACAAAGTAGCATTCACAAAAAAAGAAACAAAACAAAACAGAAAAGAAAAAAAAAACACAGAGAATAAAAAGAACAATAAAATCCCTATTTTGTACCAAGTGCAGTCACATTACAAAATAGCAAGCTGTATTCTCTGGCCAGAGAAATGTCTAACTGCTCATAGCTTTTGCAGACAGATTTTGAAAGCTTTGTGTGTCACAGACACTACCCACCCCTCATACGTATTTTCCCCCTTTGCAATGACTATAGGTAGTGTCCAGAGATGTTTTTATTTTTTGCACGTGGTATGGAGTCCGGACCCCCACCCCGCACCCGAAAAAAAAAGCGAGTGGTCCACTCCCAAACTTCTCTGGAGCCATGGCTTGCCCCTGACTTGTTCAGGAAACAAGCCTTCTGTTTCATGCCCAATAAACATTTTTACAGCTGTTGCGATAAATCTATGAGGCCGACTCATCAACACTTGGGATCGCATTCATTCCCCAAGGTTCACATATTCATCCTCCGATGGTTTGGATGCCTTTGCCATGGCCGAATTGGCTATGCTGGAAAGTGTGCACCTTGTGTGTCTGTCTATATTTTGGGACACAAGTTACAAGGTTTTTTTTTGCTGATGTTCAGCTGTCCCATAGTTCACATCTCTCCAGTGTAATCCAACCATGCAGAAAAAGGCATAGACAGAAAACAGGGACATGAGAAATAAAAAAAAAGAAAACAAACCAAAAGGAACAAGTATGGAACAAACAAAAAATCAAAGCAGCATTGCCAACAATGTAATGTGATGATTTATATCTGGCAGTCCGTCTCTCTGCTTCCCTCCCTCCATCTCTCCTTTCTTTCTCTCTCTCTCTCTCTCTCTCTCTCTCTCTCTCTCTCTCTCTCTCTCTCTCTCTCTCTCTCTCTCTCTCTGCTGTTTCCCAAGAGGGCTGGAATTAGAGATTCTTAACCTAGAGACTGTCCTTTACTGGTAAGGCAGTGGAATCTGAAGCGGTACTGTGTACAGTACTTGGGCAAAGGCAGGGATGGGGGTAGCTGCTAGGGACAGGGACAGGGGCCTACTAGGGCACGTGTAGCCACTCCCGGTATCATCGCCAGCAGTTAAACAAATCCTGGCATTACGGAGCTCTGCGCTTGATGCGCACTCCATGCTGACAGGCAGCGGCATAAGTTTAGCACTTCATTTAGCTACAGGAGACTGGTTAGCCTTGTTAATGGACTTAGCCGTTTCGCTTCCCACACTCCACACGCGCCCCCCCTCTGGGCTCTAAAATGCTCCATGGGGACCGACTTGGCTTGCCTGTCAAACACAGCAGCTACTGTAGTTGAGCTCCAGTGCAACAGCCACTTCAGTGGCTCCTCATTGTGCAGTGCAGTGCTGGCCTGAATGCAGATACACTCCCTGGCACAAGGCATTTACAATAGGCTCAGGATGATTCAGCTTTTTTTTTTCTCAATCTTTTCTTTCTTTTTGTAAAAAGAAAAAAATAAACAAAATACAATTTCAAAAGAAAAAGAAAAAAAAACATCAACATTCTCAGCTATGCAAGCTATCAGTTGTCCTCTTCAAATATTGTCAAGCCTGGGGATGTGTTAGCTTGGCATTGACATTTTCCAGTCATGTCAAGAATGTTCACCAGTGCCTACACTAATGCTACAGTACTCCGCATTGCTCCTTCAGTGTGAAACGGGAGGATGGGGAGGGGGGTGGGTGTTGAGGAATCGGGGACGGAAAGCAAGCGAAGGGAAGTACCAATTGTGTTTTTTTGCCAACTTCCCTCTCACGCACATAAATATCATAACGTCCCCCTCGGGACTCCAGATGAAAGCCCATGCCAGCTTCTATCAGCAGCCACGCAGGGCCAAAGCATTATCACAGTGCCCCCCCCCCCCCCCAAAAAAAAAAGAGACAGCAGCACAGACTGACTGCCTCACCCTGATCATCAAACGCACCTACAAAAAAAAATCAATTTCGACCTCATTTACACTACAAGAAACACACAAGTCATGCACTCGCTCTATAGCTCCCCAAAACACCCTGTGCAACCCCCGAGACCAAACCGGCTTGGCTTATCCTTCAACGTAAATGCATCATGGCTACGTTTTGATGTAAAGGGCAGGCAGATGGCTTACTGAGAAGGGGATGATTTGGGGCGAGAGATGTAGAGATGGAGGACTTGTGGGCTAAGAAGGGATTGGGTGAGTCAAGGCAAGGAGTGTAGGGGTAATGTAGCAGGTTTGGGATGGCATGTTCAAAAGGTGCATGGCTTTGGAAATTGGCAGGATGTAGTGCTGTTGGTGGAGGGTTTAGGATGAATAAGGAATCTGGGTCGGGGACATCAGGCAGTATTAGGGGGCAATGGAAGAGCTTTGGGATGGCTTGACGAGAAGGCAAATGCATTTGGGAATCAGGGGGCATGGTGGTGGTGATGGTGGAAGGCTTTGGGCAACTTGCAAAATTGAGTGGGAAATGGGTAAGTCGCTGGGTCAATAGGGTAGGGGGCAATGCAAGAGGTTTGGGATGGCTTGTTGAGAAGTGGATGGCTTTGAGAATCGGGGCATGAAGAGCTGGTAGTGGAGGACTTTGAATGAGTAGGAAGGAAAGGATAAATTGTAGGGAGGGATGAGAGATTGAGCATGTAGAGGGCAAAACAGGATGGTTTGGGCTGAAGTGGAGGTTGGGGTTAGCCTGACAGGCCAGACCATTCATTTGGAATTACTTCGTAATCCATGGATGGTCTGATTACGCTTCTCTGAGGAGGGTTTTCAGTCGGGCCTTCAGACGACCGGTGTTACCGGCCAATAAACGAGTGCACTTGGGAGCATAATAACATACGTCATGAACGTCAACTGTCAGCGATTGGTCAGAGCTCATTTCAAAGCAGAGCTGAGCTCACTCCTCCTGCCCAAGCCCTCCAGGGCACCAACGACCCAGACCTAAAATTAATGGCTAAGTAATTAATGTGATCTGGTAAAACCAGGCTAGGTTGGGGTTGGTGTTGAGAGGAGATGTGACTCATGAACAACATGAATCGCAGACAGACAGACAGTCCCCTGCTCGCTCGCCCGTTCCTCTGCTCCAGTCAGGACCGGGGCTTGCCCATGGCGCTGACCTTGAACTAAAAATGGCCAGAAACCAGGAAAGGACACTCCTGGGTTACTGCTGGAATCCCAAGGCCCCAGGTTGACACTGGCACTTTACACAAGCCAGTGACGGGATGGTTGATAGTTGCTTGTTGCAGGCCCCGCAGCAGGGCTCAGGTATTTCCAAATGAGCAGGCCAGTGGGTGGGTGGAAGGGGGCGCAGCTTGTACCCTACCCGACCCTCTACCCCCTGCCGCCCCCATGACACGACACCCTCCTGCCTGGACCAGCATTCTTCTGGGGGGGGGGGATTGAACAAACAAGCAAGCAGGGGCGAGGCAGCGGGCAACAGACAGACAGTGTGTCCCATAAGTCTTTTTCCGGATTAAAATAGTGCCATTCCTTCAGTGTTTCTCTAGGGAGAACTATTCGGCTGGGTGGGACCAAGGGGGGATCGGACCCACAGGGTGTGTGGGTGGTGTTGGCTTGGCGTGGGGATGGGGATGGGGAATGGGAAAGGGTGAGGTGAGATAGAATGAAAGGATGAGGGGGGGGGGGGGGGGTTGATGGGGCAGAGGGTGGCCTTTGGGTTCAAGTTAGACAGTGGTAGCCGAAAACCACAAGTATCTGCGAGGAGCGGCACTGTCCTTCCTTCCGATGCCATGCGTGCGCAAATGCTCAAGTTACATTTCTAAAACGCCAAGCTACACTACACCCCTTCCTCCTCGGTGTGTCGGTCGGGGCATGCGATAGCTTCTCCAGCACTGTCACTGTCCTGAATCTGAATCTGCAAGTGCCATTCGCTAGGCCAAGCTGTTCTCATTTTAAAGCATCAGAAACAACACCTCTAAAAACACTGCAGTGTTCTAACCCCGGCTGACACAAAGACACTTCAAGACTTCAAAGCTCAGTTTCTACAACGTTCCATCAAGGACCAATTACACAATATTACGCTAGGAAAACACGCGTCCAGCACACATTCCCAACCCAGATACAGTATCTACAAACCATTATGTTTTTGTTGCGGTGGCTACATTGTGCAACCTGATGCATTTTTGTTTTGCCATTTCCAATCAATTGAAATATGCTATTGCACAGTTTCTGTAAAAAAAATTCCAGTGTTTCTCTTTTTTGTATGTCAGAGTGGTTTTAAGAATATTTACATGTTTTTCATTGCTTTTGGAAGACAACTCTCATCCACAGCGATGCACAAAGCTTTGCAGTGTTACAGTTTTTTACCCCGTCAATTCAGCCAAACGTTTAAGAAAGCTTTGGGGTAAGAATGCCAGCAGTGGTTCCTCTCTTGAGCTTAGATATAAATATATTTTTAATATGTAGAATCTTATTCATCTTCATCAACTTTTTCAAATGTGCGCTTGCATAAAAGTCCTTGTTTGTGGGTTTTTTTTAGTTTCTCATAGAAAAAAAACCCCATAAAAAACAAAAACAACAACGCGATGACAGCAAGTGGTAAAACTTCAAAGCGAAAAGAAAAAAAAACCTCTTGCACAAGCTGGGTGAGGAAAGAGAGAGGATTCGGCCATGTTTCAAAGTCCATGTTTAGAGACAAGTGGACAAGGAGTGGTAAACTCAACTTCACTGGCCTCTCGGGAGCCTCTCTCTCTCTCTCTCCTTCACCCCTTTCTCTCTCACACACACTCTCTCTCTCTCTCTCTATCTCTCTTTTAGCCCCCTTGGGACAAACCACTCTTCCAAGACCAGTCAGCTCAGCACCCACCGCGGCCTGTAGGCTCCCTCTCTGGTCTTCATCCAAGCCAAAGTCTCCATGTCCAAATCAATCTAATTAGAGGAAAATAGAAAATAGACCACCAGAGATACTCTTGCCAGCAGCCTCCAACAACCTCCACCCACCCTAACCCACCCACCCACCACCACCACCAACCCCCAACCCAACCCCAGCCCCAGCCCGTCAACCACCCCACCCCCACCCCCACCCCCTTTAACCTACCCCGGAGAGTCCCGAGTGAGTGCTGGCTTGCATGTCAGCCCTATTTCTGACTTGCCTGGGGCGTTTCGTGCATGCAAGTTAAAGGGAATGCCAAGGCACCTTCTCAGCATGCAGCAAAAAAGGGGGCTCTCTCTCTCTCTGCATGTAAGTGCTCTCACGTCTCCTGCTGCCTCCCCACGAAAAAAGAACTTCAATCGGTCACAAAACGAAACCGCCGCAAGGGATTGAATTGGGGTGGGGTGGGGTGGTGTCAAAGCCGCCATCGAACGCTTTTCCAACACCACCAAATACCTAACCACCCCCTACCCATATCACCACCAACACCCTGCAGGTTTAGACAACCAGGAAATAAACAAACAAACAAAAAACTAAAAACAGGCATTCCTTTATCTGCGAAAATAAAAATGAATAAATATAAACAGCATCATGCATCCTCTTTATCTGGGACGTGTGGCTTCTTTTTTTAAGCTTTTCTATTTTTTTGAGGTAATAAAAAGTATCACTTCACTTCTTAAAAGCTGAGGGGGGAACATCAGTCGTCTCAATGTCAAGGGTAAAGTCTCCAACTCTGACAGTTATGACAAGCACCCGAGTGAAGTGAAGTCAACGAGGCTGGCAAAACCTCAAAGAACCAATCCATAATCAATAATAACAGTTACAAAATAAATGAGAGAGAGAAAAAAACAAAGCAGCAAAGGATGGCATATACATAATCTTTTTCTTCTTCTAATACAAAGTTAGCTATCCAAATATACATATATAAAGAGAGAATAAATACCAATAATTATAGTGTTTTCTGTGTGTTTTGCTTCCAGTCCATTCATGATTTCCATGTCTTTTTGTGTACGTGTGTAATGTGTGTAATAATATGCCAGTATGGTATGCAGCTATTACCTGGGAGAGAAAACATCCACATGTGCAAAATCAGTGAGTTATTGCAAAAAAAGCTTGTCGTTAATGTCCGTCTCGTCTCATATTCGGGGGAGGAAGTGGGTGACGGTCATGGCGGTGGTGGCTCGGTTGCCCCGTTTCACACGGCCATGCTTACTGAGGGCAATGTAGAAGCCCTTGTAAACAGACGACTCGTAGGCATTGTAGTTGTTTGGCAGCAAGATCTCGTTGAACTTGCACTCGTTTCGAAAGACAGGCTGAGAGGCAGGTGGAAAGGGAAGGGGAAGAGAGAGGGGATAGATAGATAGATAGATAGATAGATAGATAGATAGATAGATAGATAGATAGATAGATAGATAGAAATGAGGTGTACGATAACAGAGATAAGGTGAGAAATAGAGGGATAAATAGAGGGAAAGAGAAAGGGAGGGAGAGAGGGAGAGATTTGTTTAATTCACAAATCTGGCCAAAGACACAGTGTGCTCTACTGCTGTAAAGGAGGAAGGGAACAAGCATTGATGAAAAATGATAGCAGTGCTCAACCACACAGCAAAAAGGGAGAAAAGAGCACTTTCATCACTTTCTGCTGCCTCTTGGACTCTCCATGCAAGATCAACTCATGCTGTATCACTGGGCTGGCTTTTGGCACAACAGAGTACCCTTTTGGATAAAGCGCAAATAAACAAGCAGACATTTGCAACATTTGCATCAAGTGTTGATTTAACACCTTGTAGATTGTATAGGTCTCAGAGTGATCTGTAAGTGTTGAATTAGCACTGCACGTATAGCCACAAGGCCTTTTGCCACAGACCTACACTACAAACCATGGCAGCTCTTTGCAATGGTTAAAGCCTGCAAGTGGCACATAAAATTTAAGTGGCACTTTAATAGCCGATATCATCTAGGGCCATCATAAATACAATGTTGACCTTGCGGGGCCTATCATGGACCAATTGAACGCTGTCATGGAGGCGTTCTTTTTTTATGTAGGCTACTGTGCGTCCACGATCTGCTAATGACGTAGTTGACCTATAATTTGCTCAGTGGCCTGTTCTTTATGGCGTGAATTAGCACGTCATCTTCACATATCAATTGGCCATGTCAGTGTGACTGCTCAACAAGGCCCCATGTAGCCCAACAATGGGATCTGTCAGTGATGACAGTGGCGCTTGACGTTTGGTGCATCCATGGCCCCAATGCGCCTACACGCCCTGCTCAAAGAATCAGAAGAAGAGAACAGTGAAGGGACCTGCTCATTCTCTCGTTTGCTCGTCACTTCACTTGCGCACAAGCATAGTTCTCTCTCTCTCTCTCTCTCTCTCTCTCTCTCTCTCTCTCTCTCTCTCTCTCTCTCTCTCTCTCTCTCTAAATAGTGGACTTGACGTGTCACGCCGAGGAGAGAGCAACACTTTTAACAAGTGGGCGCATCTGAGCGCGCGATGATTCCGTTGCGATAAAACAGCAATAGAGTGGAAAAGCACGACTCAGCAAATCAGCCGAGTCCCTACACCACTCCACAGCACTGCTACTGCACACATCCCCCACATGCATTAGACAGGAGAAACCAGCAAGAACACTTGAGCAAGGCCTAAATAGTCAGTGTCACAGTGCCGTGATTTAGCATTTCCCTTCCTCCTCCAAAAAATGCATTTCTCCGGTGTGTCGTGCCATAACGTTTAGAAATGCAGCAATGAATTATTCAACTTTTTCATGCAGGAGTTCCACGATTACAGCAATGATTTTAGATATACCCTCCAAGAGATCACCCCATGTATTATTTATAAGTATGAATTATTTACAGTAGAACACTTCCATCATGCTTTCCATGCAACCTTACATTGCCATTGTATTTTAGGCTTATCATTGGCTACACATAACAGAGCATGTCCTCGTTATGTATGTATATATATACACACTATATATATATATAGACCCCAACCTGGGAAACTAAATTAGAATTGCCAGTAATTTCTTTTATTGCGACTGTGTTATCTCATGCATGAAACAGGAACAGCAACCTATTAGAATTGTGCAGCATATCTTCGCAGGGGGTGGAAGATGCCAAGAACATAAAAAAGGAGCAATACAGTTGCGCACACCTACCGTTCCGTATAACCTTCCTTTGCTATTCATTGCGAAAAACAGCTCACTTTTCACGCCATACAGGCTAACCACTCCTCGCTCCACGGTAGAGATCTCTATTAGACCTGATTAAACAAAATATCATGTTATGCAGAGGAAGTCCAAACCCTGGCACACCGTATGTATCATTTTGACTGCTACAGGAAACAAAGGCATGCTGTGTGTGCGGTGGTGGGTGTAACCTTGCAGGTGGCAAGTCTGGAGGCATAGTCTTGCTAAAGATTAATTGGCAGCCTCGACACATTGGTTGTATCGCTCAAATTAATATATGTAATTCACTGCACTTTCAGACGTGCAATTGGCCAGCCGTTTCTGCGGCGCAGAAGGAGCCGGTGTAAAAATAAGTTGGCGTCTATATCCGTCCATGCATTCATGTCATGTTTTAGCCTGGAAAGATATTTAGCACTAACGGATACAGGTTTTTTTAATAGATTTATCTTTGCTTTAGGAGACATTCAATTCTGCCGACACGACGGATTAAATATCATGCCCAACGTCAAGGATATGGGTGCCTTCTCAAGTCGCTTTTACTTGCGACCGGCGATATTATGTGACATCTATTGCATGGCATAGCTGGATGCAACTCACTGTACTGGTTTTCATTATGTACACCGTTTATACTGCCGTCTGGGAGGATCTGAAGGTGAAATCCGATGCCCACGTTGCAGTACAGCCTCCGTTCCCTCTTGATGCCCATCCAATAGTCAGTCTCCCAGTTCATGTCCGATTTCTCTCCCGAGATACCCAGAATGGAGCGGGAGAATAGAGTCTCCCATCGTTTCTCCAATAAAGTTGCATTAGTCCTGCTCGGAATCGGATACGACGAGACAATCCCAACTAGGAATCCTAGAAGAACAATCGCAGTCAACGTCCAGTGCGTGCTGGCCTCGTAGGACATACTGATGAGGAGCCTTTGCGCAATGGCCATCCGGTTTACCTTCGGGGCACGTGGTCAAAATTAATGGCCCTAAAAATACCACTCTTCTTGTTTTTCTTCCTTCGGCATGGTGGTGGAGGCTTATTTTAGGAAGGCAGATCAGGGCTTCGGGCATGAAACGGTAGCCCGCGATCAGAGGAGTAGAAAAAGGAGAGAGCGCGACAGAACTTGTGGTGGTGCGGGTGGTGGTGGTGATGACCATGTTTTGCAGCTCCGCGCCTCTCTCGCTGGGCAACGCTGGCCGTGGAGGATACCCTACCACTCACCAAAAAGCCTATCTCACCTTGCAAGGCACCGCATCCTTATAATGACATCACTCTGACTTCACCGCTGCCCCGTCAAACAAAGTATCCTAAGGGAGGGGAAAGAGAGAGAGATAGAGCTCTAGAGCGAGAGAGAAAGTTGCAAGCCAGCAAGTACTGCCTGTACTGCAAGCGCTGAAACTGCAGTCACAAGTCTGATGGGAGTATGGGTCGGACGCTGTCACTCTACATGCGAGATGGGGGTCGCAGAGTCCCATTGGATGGCGTTGAGAGATCATGGGATGCGACGGGCTACTTTGGCAGAGCCCAAAATGGGACGGTGGTCATATGTCTGACAAGCTGCTTCCTTATTTAGAGGGAAGGTGTAAAAACAGTCCTGTGGTCACCAGAGAGCAATGGCAATCTTGTCCGCCACTTCCTTCGCTGTTTGTTCAGGAAGTTTACCCGATAGGATTTCGAATGTCGCAAAAATGCGCCTTTCTGAATCCGCGCCACATACCTAGCATAACCGTTATTCGCACCGCGCTACCCTACCTCGGCGCTCCCTTTCCCTATCGCGCGTCACACCTGCTACCTACAAATGATGCCCAGAAAACGCGGTGTTTTGGCTGGCCCTGTGCAGAATGCATGCACCGCAGGGAATGCCTGTACGTCAGCGCATACCATGCCTAGTTACGTGGTTCCCCAGGTGCTCCGAGCGTTAAGGAAGTGAAACTGAACCGTAGTAACACTTTGGGAGGCGCTGTTGCGGACAGATGAATTACGGCTGAATAATGATTTAACATATTTAGAGCTCTGGCCAAAAGATAATGCCAAGAGCGCCACAGACTGACAAGAACTGCTGCTTAAGAAACCTTGTGCACAAGCACTGGAGAATATTAGCCCTTAACAATGCTTGTTGGTAAATAGAACCACTGTATATAATGTATTTATATCCTTCTATAAATACGGCTGCTTATAATAATTATAACACCTGTTATTCATATCGACACCGCGGTTAAGCCCCTTTGGAAGCAAGAACTTTACCCCATATGTTGTGATAATGTCTGACACAGATTTAAGCTGGGGATTTGTTTTAAATTTGTTTAATCTTGCCTTGACCACATTGTGCACATATGTAAACAAACACTATAGGCCAGCACAATATTTCCTAGCTGATAATAATAACTCCTATAGGCCTATATTATAGTAGGCCTATACCAGCATTTTAAACCTTCCAATTTCAGAACCAGTGACTTTTTGGGTGCAAAAGCAATGGAAACGGGATGATCTCAGCAACCATTTAAAAGTGGTCCAGAGACCAATAACTTGATTGCACCAAATGAAATCCCCATTGACAGAAGAGGGGTGAGGAGATCGATGCCAAGGGCTCACATGTGCTCAGACTTTAAAAAGTCCCCATTGCAGTGGTCATCACCCTGACACTGATGGAGGGAAGGACAACATATAGAACATTTCTGACTGTAGGCAAAACAAAACCGCAGTGCCAGAAGTGCAGTGCTTGTGGACCCGTCTGAACCATTTGCTGCACCATGTAAAA
>NC_085871.1:11912739-11935239 GCF_034702125.1 Engraulis encrasicolus
TGGAGTAGCACATCCACCTTTTGGTGAACTTACTCTGAGGAAAGCATTAGTGCTCTGGTGCACTGTGTCTGACTCCATTCGGGGATGCTGAGGACAGTAAGGCCAGAGATTCTTTAAGTATATAGAGATATGCCAACACAATAGGTTTCTATGGGCACCTAACGTGACCAGGTTCCGGTCTGCCTAAAGGGGCGTGTCATAATGCTCCTAGCATTGAATAGAACAGTCCTTAGGTCTGCCTAGGTCTGCCTAAAGGGGGATTTCCCCCACTCCCCCTTGCAATAATAGAACCCAGAAACAATGGGCCAATGGAACCTCTCTCTCTCTACTCTCTCTGGTAAGGCCACTCAAAAGCCATTTCCTCCTTTCTCACCCCCCAAAAGGAGCATCCAAATCCAACACAACTGAGGGAAAGAAAGAGGCAGACATATAGATTTATATAAAAAAGTTGAAAACTTGTTCTGTATATTTGCTGTGAACTTTGTATCTGCTAACGATGTTAGCTATGATCAAGTCCTCGATTGTAAGTCGCTTTGGTTAAAAAAAGCCAAATTCAATGTAATGGTATGGAAAATATTCGGAAAATAAGTCGCATTTCCCTGCTTTGAGCTATTGATGTAATTAGTACTACTAACGGGCAGTCATGGGTAAGCGGTTAGGGCGTCAGACTTGTAGCCCAAACGCTGCCGGTTCAACTCCCGACCTGCCAGGTTGGTGGGGGGAGCAAATAACCAGTGCTCTACCCCATCCTCCTCCATGACTGAGGTACCCTGAGCATGAGACCGTCCCGCCGCACTGCTCCCTAGGGGCGCCATTGAGGGCTGCCACCTTGCATGGGTGAGGCATGAATGTAATTTCGTTGTGAGCAGTGGGCAGTGTTCAGTGGAGTGCTGTGTCACAATGACAATGGGAGTTGGACTTTCCCAATGGGCTTTCACTTCACTTTAATGCCTCATAAGGGCCAAAACATACCAAGGCGGAACGGAACGGTCTCCCCACAGCCAAAGCTAGCATGCTACTTTGCCATTCATTTGAATGAGACACCGCCGGTCGCCGGCGTGAAAAATACGCTCGAGTTCTATTTTCCAAATGCGGCGCGGAGCCGGCTCCCGCGCCGCTGACGCTCGACTACCGCCGGTTGGTGTGTAAGGACAGATATGTTTCAATGTATTTTCACCGACGCCGGTAAAAAACGCAGCCGTTCCGCGACGCTTTACCGCCCTAGTTTGTAAGACCCCTAATGTTTAGTGTTGTATAGCATTAAACTGGCCAGTCATGGATAAGCGGTCAGGGCGTCAGACTTGTAGCCCAAAGGTTGCCAGTTTGACTCACGATAACTGATCTCCTTACTATCAGGGAAGCGCTACTAGAGCATGCGTTGCCGCACAAGCAGACTGGGAATAATCTTCTTTCCACAAGCTATCAGACTCCTCAGCACACTGATGAAAACAACATGAACATTTCAAACCACATGAAACTACTGTACATGAACATAAACATTTCAAAGACACTGAAGAACATTCCATGAACATTTCTTTCACCATGCCTCCTGCACTTTAGCCTACCTTATATACTGCACGCCAGGACACAATCTTATGAGTGTGTGTGTGTGTGTGTGTGTGTGTGTGTGTGTGTGTGTGTGTGTGTGTGTGTGTGTGTGTGCGTGTGTTTATTGTCCATCATTATGTTTGTCTTGCACTTTGTCTTGCACACTCTGTGTGTGTGTATTTATTGTAGGACGTGTCTTGTATCAGCATCTTAGTTTTTCTACTGCACGTGTGTAGTTTCCACCGCACTGCTCCCTTGGGGCGCCATTGGGGACTGCTTGCCGCCTTTCTCCACAAGCATTCATCTGGCATGGTGATATGCTTACAGTAGCAATCTGAAGGCGTGGTTTCCTCAAAAGTCCTTGATTGTGATTGGAAATACCCTACCTGACATTTTTAAACACGTATTACTCTATACTCAAAGATTCATCAACACTGTTGAAATTGCAGAATTGATGTCAATGTGGAAGTGCATGCAAGCCACCATTGTTGTCTGAAACAACCATTGCGATAATGTCTTTTCTCCCTTTTCCACTATGTACTTCGACTAGGTTCCATTTCTGAAAACCTTGTAATCCTGATTGATCAGGACGCCTGGAAGCTGGACAAACATGCACAAGTAGCTCTCACATCTAAGCGGACAAACATGGATCTGGTGAGAGCCATGATTATATTAGTATTTCAGAGATTTGAAATGGAACTCTTGTCGTTTTTTTTTGTTTGCTTTTGTTCTGTATTTCAATGACTGTGGAATTGTCATGTAGCCTACAGCATGCATACTAAACATAGCTTGATCACATTTCAGGAAAATGCAGTAGGGGCCTAGTAGCACTGAATGATGGAATATAGCCTACCGGTAGGCTACACCTGGAGCGGGTTGCACCAGCTGGTGGTAAGTTCCAACGTAGGCTACGTTGAGCGTCAATTGTGCCT
Source organism: Engraulis encrasicolus (assembly GCF_034702125.1). Classification (NCBI taxonomy): domain Eukaryota; kingdom Metazoa; phylum Chordata; class Actinopteri; order Clupeiformes; family Engraulidae; genus Engraulis; species Engraulis encrasicolus. The sequence continues at coordinate 11,915,220 of NC_085871.1, forward strand.
ACGTTCAAGTTTTCAGACGACGAAAACAATAGGCTACAGGTTGCACCATGCAAATAGTTTCACTACAGTAAGTTAGAATTTAAATTCTACACCTCCGACCTACTAGGCGCAAGTTCCATCTTAGGTGACAAATCCAGTAAATGTCCGTTATTTACAGTAAAACACTTACGTTGAATGAGATAGCAGTCATGAAGATGGATAACCATTTTAAAACAGTGGGCCATAAAACAGGGATGATGATGATGCTCATCTCATCCCGGAATTGCCATTGTAAATCATTTCACCATGATCTTGGTTGGAAAAGGGTTGGCTATATTTTTGTTACCAAATTAGGCTAACCCCCCTTTTTACCGAAAGGAGAAGCACAATGAAAACGCAGATAGAGACTGCTGCAAATTGTGCAGTGTATTGAGATTTGCTAAGGCAATATAGCCAGCAAACTTGGCTTGAGAGACGGTTTGAATTTTTGTCTCAAAGTTTTGTTCCTCATGGTTGTTGTTGAACAACTTACCGAACAAGGAAGACATTCAGACACAAATTAGCTCAAGTGACAACTCTGTCCCAAGAGCTAGGAGGGCTATTTTGGAGATGCCTAAGCTAGCAGGTGGACTTGCACTTCCCAACTTTATGGTCTACTATTGGGCGGCCAATCTCTCTAAATTGCCTCATTGGATCACTGCATTTAGAACAGGACAGAACGCCACCTGGGTGACCATGGAAATTGAATCTTGTCCCTCATCTACACCACTATCCAGCCTTTGCAGTTCTTTTTCTAAGAAATCGAATTACTCTCCTTCCAATACTGTGACTAAGCACACTCTTAAAATATGGCGCCAATTTAGAAAGTATTATAATTTGAAGCACCCAAGTGGCTTTATGCCCATAACTCATAACGATATTTTCCCTGCTGCAAAAACAGACTCAGCTTTTCTTTCATGGTATGATAGTGGCATAGTGTTTTTCAAGGATTTATTTCATCGTAACACCTTCATTTCCTTTGAGACTTTACGCAAGAACTTTTCACTGCCTCAGGTCCATTTCTTCAGATATTTACAGGCACGCAGTTTTGCCAGAGAACATTATCCATTTCCTCATTTGCCTGACAATGATTTGCTTGACCAAATACTTGGGCGGGACCCTACTCAAAAGGGAATAATTTCTTTCATGTACAATATTATTTTAAATTCTGCTATGCCTTCAATTGAGAAGACAAGATGCACATGGGAACAGGACTTGGGTGTTCCAATCCCTGCGTCGACCTGGGAAGGTTGCCTGGATTGGATACACACTTCATCTTTATGCCTTAGACATAATCTGATTCAGTTCAAAATTCTTCACAGACTGCATTTCTCTAGGGAAAGGTTGGCCCACATTTACCCCAACACTGACCCACATTGTTTGAGATGTCATCAGGGCTTGGCCACTCTTGGACATATGTTCTGGTCATGTCCATCACTGACTAGTTTCTGGACTCAAATATTTGATGCCTTTACACATATGTGTGGCAGTCACATTCCATTAGACCCCGTCACTGCTGTATTTGGTGTTATAGGTGATCATGTTAAGATCTCTACATCCCAAACATACGCCATTGCATTTGGTTCACTTCTTGCAAGGAGACTCATCTTGCGACAATGGAAGTCTGCTAATTCTCCGTCTTTCCTTTGTTGGGTCAAAGAGGTTTTGGCTTCTTTACCTCTAGAAAAACTTAGATACTCAAGGGGTAGATCCTCTAGCAGGTTTCACAAAACGTGGAGCCCTTTCCTGGAGTTTGCAGAAAGTCTTTCTTTTGAGCGTCAGTGATGCCTACTAAAGACACTGGGCGTAGTACAGTTGCACTAATTAGAAATTGACACTCAAACAAATCCACATAATGTTGCAATGTTAAAATGCTCCTCAATGTAGCAGACCTTTTTGTGTTTTTTTGTTTGTTTTTTTTTGTTATCATTGTACTTTCTTTGTTATATTTCTGTTATCACTGTTTCCATGTATGTACTTTATTTATTAATGATCATTTTTGCATTATTATTACTTCAAATTGGATGCTGTATGTGTTATGTGTACCTCTGGGTGGGTGGGATTTGGGTTGCTGTTTGTAAAATTTTGAAAATCTATAAATAAAGTTACAAAAAAAAAAAAAATTTAGCTCAAGTGTCGAGAGCAAGACAAATAAAACAGGACCAACGCTGACATCAAGGAATTAATTAGCTATCTAGGCCTAATGCCTTGTTTACACCAAGAGCAACCTATGCTAAGGGAGCGACGTAAGTCATTATTTCTCTATGGAGGGCACGCGACCACAATCGTATCTCTTTCATTTCTTGAAGTATTCACGAAAAAAATAACATTAATTTTCGTGGTGCATTCACGTTATTGCCCGTTTTTCGTGGTTGGGCAACGAAACGCTGCCTATTCATTTGAATTGCCCGACTGCTGCCTAACGACCCACTAGTTTGACGCCCTTTCGGTACCGTCACATGGTAATCAAACATTTCAAACAAGCAATTTAGGGTTAGGGTTAGGTTTAGGGTTAAGGTTAGGGTTGAGGTTAGGGTTAGGGTTAGGTTTAGGGTTAATTAGGGTTAAGGTTAGGGTTAGGTTTAGATTTAGGGTTAAGGTTAGGTTTAGGTTTAGGGTCGTATGACACAAGGCGTAAGTACCGAAAGGGCGTCGAATTAGTGAGTCCCGAGTGTATCAGCAGTGTTCTGTCAGCACCCCCTCCCCGCCCCTGCAGACGCTTGGATAACCATAGCAGCAGTCGGGCAATTCAAATGAATAGGCAGCGTTTCGTTGCCCAACCACGAAAAACGGGCAATAACGTGAATGCACCACGAAAATTAAAGTTGTTTTTTTCGTGAATACTTCACGAAATGAAAGAGATAGGGCTCGCAACCAACGCGACCAGATGGAATGCAGCAGGAGTGAAGCAAACTGAGCGACCATTTAACGATAAAAAGTCAGCGAATATTATGGTAATGAGCTATGATGCGGTTCGGCGAAAATCAATTGGAATGTTCATAACTCCGAAGGTCCCAGGCTGTCAAGCCAGAGCCGTTATGTGATTAGCTAAATCAAACATGTCAATGTCAGGTTCAAAGTGAATACAACATATTCAAGGCGAGCGTAGGTCTTGGTGTGGACAAGGCATAATGCTGGCTGCAATTTTTAGCATAATGAAACAGCAACCCTGAAGCCAAATTGTTAGAAATTGTGAAACATAAACACAAACCTCTATAACTCCAGAATTGTGACGACTACTTTATTGAACAACTTTTCCGTCCGATTCATCCCATTTGTTCCTGTTAGCTATATATTTGCTTACTGCTGTGACAACTACAGATGTTAAGTCATAAGATTCATATAGCATAGGCTACAAACCAGCCATGGGCTGCAATTTATTATAATATTGATATCAGAGGATTGATATTAGAGGATAAATTATATTGGACTGTTTCGTTGCCCTCTCATTTGGGTTCTGTTAACCATGAACAAATAAATGGCAGCAGCTGTCCTTGGTGCTAACAGCGTCTTCCCTCAAACCATTTCGTAGCCTAGGCCTACTTCCAGTTTACATTATTGGCTATCAATGATTGGCTTGGAAGTATCTAAACATCATTAAATGTGACACTAGTACACTTTACACAAGTTATGTGGTGCAACCAACATTTAGGACACATTTAGTTTGAAACTATTTCTACGTCGAGCGTGAGAGTTCAGATGGACTTTACGCTCTAACTTGCGTTCTAACTTACGATCATTTGGTGCAAGCCATTGATGGTTACACCTGACGAAAATTAGAGGAAGATCATGTAAGTCAAAACGTTAATTTAACCACTTTTCTGGGAGCTAAATGGCTGTACATCTCTCTCGCTCTCTCTCTCTCTCTCTCTCACTGTCACTCTCTCACGCGCACACACACACACACACACTCTTTCTCTCACCGTCCATTCCCTTTTTTCTTCTTTTCCTTCTTCTTCATCATGTTTTGCCTCTCTCTTCTTCATTTCCATCCCATCTCCTTTTATCACCATCCAGCCCCTGTCTATCCCTAATCTATTTACACTCCCTTCTCTTGGAAAAAAAAACATAAGCGTCCATTAAAGCAGGTGACATGGAAGAAAGGGTTTAAATAATCCTCCGAGGGCCTTATTACCTCCCGGCGACCAGTCTCACCTGCTCCTCCTCCTCCTGCTCCTCCTCCTAGCTGCCTCCTGCTTCCTTGTTTACCCACTCTGCTCTCTGCTCTGCCGGAGGCTCAGCTGAGCCCCTGCCAAGTCCATGATGAAATCATGCAGCGTTCTTACCTGTCACAGCCTCCTGATGTGAGAGAATGAGATTCAATTCAATTCATTATATTTCAATTCATATATATATATATATATATATATATAAATCTAGTGCCTCAGATATATATATATATATATATATATATATATATATATATATATATATATATATATATATATATATATATATATATTGTATATATATATATATAGGCACATGTGGAGCAGGGTACTTCAAGTGTCTATAAGGAGGGGTAGGGATGTGAGAGAATGAGACTCAATTCAATTCATTATATTTCAATTCATATATATATATGAATCTAGTGCCTCAGATATATATATATATATGTATATATATATATATATATATATATATATATATATATATATATATATATATATATATATATATATAGGCACATGTGGAGCAGGGTACTTCAAGTGTGTAAGGAGGGGTAGGGATAGGGCCAGGGCAGCCGACACGGGGGGGACAAAGGGGTATGTTGTCCCGGGCAGAATCTAATCCCAATTACATAGCACGTATATTAAAGGGGGGGCCTTTCAGATGCCTTTGTCCTGGCTTTGTCCAAAGCTGTCAGCGGCCCTGGATAGGGCTGCTGACTCACGCATCACAGCATCTGCCCATGGTATAGGTACCTACAGATATACTGGACTGTACATGTACAGTATCGGTGTAAATTTAGGTATTGTATTTTGATGCCACACTGTGTTTCACCCGCTTAAATTCTTGGCTACCATGCATGCATGGCATGACTGAGCTGTTTCCTCTAGGTGGGGACTTGGGCTCGCAGGGAAGGTGACAGGGTGATGATAAACAGGTCAGTTGTCCCGGGCCCAGGAACAGAGGGAGCCCGAATTAACTCCTTATGGCATGTAATGGGTGAATAAGTTGCCCTCTCACATGACTTTGTCCTGGGCCCAGCCAAAGCTGCTGGCGGTCCTGGACTTAGGGAGCTCTGTATAAGGAGAGGGGCAGGGACTGGCCTCTTGGCAGCAGTGTGGGGTTAGATGTCTTCCTCAAGGGCATCTCAGTCATGGATGAGAGTGCAGGTCTACTGTATACTGCAGCCTCTTCAGTCCCCCACTCACATGCTACTTCCAGAGACATGATTCTGCACTATGAATTATTTGCAGAGGTGTCAAAAGTAAAAATAAAAGTAAAAAAAAAACCCCACAGTTTCCTTCCAACTATCCAGTAGGTAAATAATCTGAGTAACCAGTAGACCTGTGTACTTGTCGATCAGCTGACTCTGATTGGATTAAGTATGTGGTGGGTGGTTAGGTTTGTAGTGTTTTTCAGCAACAACACAGTCTTTCTCATTAGGCACAATGGCGCAGAGGTGGAACGTAACTAAGTATGTTTACCTCGTTACTGTATACCTAAGTAGTTTCTTCTGGAATTTGTACTTACTTGAGTAAAAATAAGAATGCAGACTTTCACTTTTACTCAATTGCATTTTTTGACAATTACTTGTACTTTCTACTCCTTACATTTCTAGAGGAAGACTTAGTTACTAGTTACATTTATCCTAGGTTTTCCTGTTGTGTTTCGTGGATATTTGAGTAGCCTCAGCTGCGGGCAGGGAGGCGGGACCAAGCCCCTCTTCCAAACTGACACCCAGACAGAAAAGATAGCCTACTTTAAAAAACATTAACAGGACTCCATTTAAGAGTTAGTACTTAGGACTTTTACTTAAAGGGACACTGTGCAGGAAATGGTCAAGAAAGGTACTGCAACTATGCTGCTCATTGAAACTGGGCTGCCTATTGCCAAATTTGATATTTACATGAAAGTTTACGAAGTAATTAACAAATATTTTCTAGTATGGTCCAAGTAGAGTCATTTTTGCTGCTAAAAATGGCTATTTTTGGAAATTCAAAATGGCGGACCATGGAGAAGATCCCCCTTTTCATGTATGAAAAGTGCAATTTTTCCAGATATAATGAATACCTAGAATTTGATGCTGGTGGTAAGTATTCATGAAAAAGGTGACATTATTGAATGGGCAGCATGAATTCTGGAAATAAACAACTAAAAATCTCACACAGTGTCCCTTTAAGTACATTTTTGGTGTGCAACTTTTACTTTCACTTGAGTATTTTTTTCGCAGGGTACTTCTACTTTTACTTAAGTACACAATTTCAGTACTTCTTCCACCTCTGCAATGGAGTAAATGGTGTAAGAGCTATGTAATATCATGTGCTAGTGTTGTACTTACATCATGAATTCACTTTTCTAATTTTTTTATTCTATTCTATTCTGGTCTGTTCTACTCTATTATATATAAACAGATGTTATTGATGAATGAGTTAAGCTGAAGTGGTGGGTTTCATAAAGACGTGATAGGTCATAACCCTCTTGTTGTGTCAACAAAACTCACCACGAAAAACATGGTCACACACTCTAATGTGTTGTTGAAACAACTTTATCTTTGGTTATGGCATGCTTTTGCTGTACGATTGTTTCGATAAGTGTTAATCTCAATGAGTGTCAATGTCACAAAAATGTAATTCCATCCAGTGTCGCATTGTAACTCATTGCAACAGGGTGCTATGTGGCTGGGGCATGAGACATCATTTCCACTCCTGGATAGGCCATCGCAAAGTCCAGACCATAACCCCATTCAGAATCTTTATTATGTGCTGGAGAAGACCTCAAGCACCGTTCAGATGCCATCATCAATACAAGATCTTGGTGAAAAGTAAATGCAACATTGAATGGACATAAATCTCAACCCACTCTCCCTTCACTGTCAGCCTCTAGCCAGCCAGGCCACTGACAACGCTCCCCCCCTCATCCCCACCACCATATCTGCGACTGAACATTCCACCTGCACTACTACATCTGTGACTGAACTTTCAACCTGCACTAACTCAAAACATACACATGCACACACACACACACACACACACACACACACACACACACACACACACACACACACACACACACACACACACACACACACACACACACACACACACACACACACACACACAACACAAGCACACTGCACTTTCTGCACTAAACCCAAACATACACACACTGACACACAACTCATACTCACACACATACACACACACACACACACAGATACACAGGTACACACACACAGACGCACACCACACTTTATACCTGCACTAAACACACACACACACACACACACACACACACACACACACACACACACACACACACACACACACACACACACACACGCACACAAAACACATACAAACACACACACACACACACACACACACACATACTGCTGCTGGTGTATTTAATAAACCTTTTTAATTATTTATTTTCTTCAAATGCTACTATTACTATGTCAGAACGCTATAAAGGACTTTTAGAAAAAGCACAACAAAATACCTCCTCTTAATGTATGTTCTCTACAAGTCTTCTGTTGTCCAGTCTTGCACTTTAAATGTCTGTATGAGCAATGTCTACGTCCATACTGTCTATGTCCATGTATGAGTACTGTCTATGTCTATACTGTCTATGTCCCTACCTAGATTAGTCTATGTCTGCATGGGAGAGCAAGAAACGCAATTTCAAATTCTTTGTATGACCAGTGCATGTAAAGAAATTGACAATAAACTTGACTTGACTTGACTTGACTTGACTTGACTTGATCTTAAGACATTGCAAACACTTATCGAAACAATGGCTAAGCAAATGTACAATACAATATCTTTTATTTGTCATTGTGACAAGCACAACGAAATTGTGCATTCCTTGTTGAAGCAAAAATAAATAAAAATAAAAATAAAATAAAATAAATTTAAATGAAAAATAAAATTGGAATAAAAAGAATGGTATGTATATAAAAACTATGCTTTTGAAGCAAAATTCAGTTCTGTGATGGCCGCTGCATAGAAACTGTTTTTCAGTCTGGTGTCCCTGTCTTCATGGACCTGAATCTCCTGCCTGATGGCCGCAATTCAAACAGACTGTGACCTGGGTGGGATGTGTCGCTCAGAATGTGTCACAATCAAAGCCAAATGTGTTCCCACAACATATTAGACTGTGGAACTTTTTTTTCGGTGGCCACTCTTTCTTTCCCGGGCAATGTATAATTTGGCACGACACAGCCTCATACCTCCAGGGCCGGTTCTAGTCAATGTGGTGTCCTAGGCGAGCACCAATCTTTCCAACTTGACATTGGCATCTGTAAACATACTGTCATACACCTGATTGAGGACAGCTGATCTAGTACCATGTATATATGTACTGAGTGCCCATTAAAAATCATTGTCAATGTAAAGCTTCATGCTTAATTTTGCTTAATATTGTAATTCTGTGGGCCGTGGTGCCCCCCAAGACATTTGGTGCCCTAGGTGACCGCCTAGTATGCCTACACCTAGCGCCGGCCCTGCATACCTCCCTCCTTAGGCAAACAGAAACCGAACGAGCAGTTCCAAAACAGTAAGCACAGGAGTCTGTGGAGATGGAGCCAGTGCAGGCTTCCACGCACCCCCTACATAAAAAGACACACTCCCCAGAAACTGTTAGAGTTGCGCAAAGTGTCTTCTGACCTAAATTTAGGATGCTCAGTTGAGATACATAGCAGATGCTCCACCACTGTGACCTAGTACAAGTTTCAGGCTAGGCGACACAGGGCTGCGTGTCTGTGTGTGTGTGTGTGTGTGTGTGTGTGTGTGTGTGTGTGTGTGTGTGTGTGTGTGTGTGTGTGTGTGTGTGTGTGTGTGTGTGTGTGTGTGTGTGTGTGTGTGTGTGTGTGTGTGCGTGCATGTGTGCGTGTGCGCGCGAGTACATTGCAGGTTTGAAGACCTCACACTGACAGTCTTTATGAGATATTATTTTGAGCACTTGGTGTGAGGTTAAGTGGTCTGAAAGGTGAAAGGTCTTTAAAGGACCTGATGGTTTGATTTTTTTTTAAGCGGAGAAATTTCTGTTGAAAAGAAACAAAGTGAGACATGAATTTAATCAAGTAAATGTCTAGTGTTTGGTGACCCAAATCCTAATCCTTGCTGGACTTCAGTACTGTGGTTTGTCTTAATGCACAGACCGTTCACCTCTGTTTACCTTAGTTTCGATTTACCTCAGATTACCTTAGCCTAGCATTCTCTTACGGTTGGCACCGAAGAGAAATGCATGCAGCTGTTTGAAGCTCCAGTAAAATGTTGCAAAGTCAGGTCTCTTGTGCATGCTCTTCCTTAGTCATACTCACAGAGAGGAGACTTCCGCTAAGAGTGATGAATAAGTAAGGACATTTGGGCTTTATGGAGATTACAGTGTAGCAATACCAATGCTATGGCTTCCAAATAATTCACTTGATTAACTTAGTTTAGCTAATCTACGCTAATCAGGTACGACTGATCCAGCTAATTGTCAGGCAACAGCATCACCAGTATAAATGTAATTTACATGCCATGCTGTTATGTCATTAGATTTGTTACATTTGTCATTTGTACTCAGTTCTACTCTACATAAGAATAGACAAAGGGGAAATGTTTCCGCCAAAAAAGTATATGACAAGGTCTAGGTCTAAATTACTTCTTAGATGTGCAAGTAATCTGCATGCAGTCCATACGGTTTAACATGACGGGTTAATGGCTTTATCCACATAATACAGTTCCCAGGGCATCATGGTACTCTCAATGGCCGGAGAAAAACAGCGTAAGCCTGCTGAACTCTTTTTCTGAACATAATTAAATATAAACGAGGCAAAGAGTGAGAGCGTTCGGGATTGCGTGCTTGGAGGAGGCTGCATGGGGATTGTACAACCGTGAGGTGGACAGGGTCAGTTCAGATCAGTTCATTCCTCGTGGGAGGAAAGAAAAGGGAACAGTGTTGTTGTTTTTTCAAGGACGCAAATTCTGCACCATGCTATGAGGATTGCTGAAGGTTAAGGTGTCCGCAGCGTCAAGGCATACACAAATGCCAGCCACGGACCGTAGGAGACAAAAATGAAGCCTGTACTATTCTACTCTGCCTGATGAAGCCCGTATTATGCAAATCATGTGTCATCTCTTTCCTCATGCTGTTTCATCCCGTCTGTTCGGATTCGCCTTTTTCGCAGAGACGTCAAACAAGAGAGACGTGTTTTTTGTTTTTTTTTGTTTGAGGGCTTTTTATACCTTTTATATTTAACAGGACAGTGGGGGAGAGACAGAAAATGAGTGGGGAAAGAGAGACGGGGAAGGATTGGCAAATGACCCGGTCCGAAATTGAACCCGGGTCGCCAGTGTGGTAACCCAGTGCCCTACCTGGTAGGCCACGGCCGTTCCCAAGTTCTGTTTTGAAGTGAAGCAGGATGATTTCCGGTCTCAGGCAGAAGTCTATAGAAAACAGTGACAGTTTATTATTATTATCCCACCGGATGCATTGAATCAAAGGTGTCTGACGTCACGAAAAAAACGTTGAGGTCTTAAAACAAGACAGGACCAACTAAAAAGTAGAGATGCACAGGATCCAAGATCCGGTTCCGGATCCGGCAGGATAATAGGGTTTTTCACAGGATCCGGATCCGGCAGGATCTGAAGCAGTGGATTCGGTATCCGGCAGTTACCTAAAAATCAGGATCTGCTGCATCTCTAGCCTAGGTTTTTCAGTCAGTCTTTCACAACCCCAGTTGCTGCATGGAGTGAAATAAAAGCCCTTTGGAAGCGGCCAGTGCAGGCAGTGTGGCAGTAAGCCGATGGGTCTAAAAAATTGTTTGAGCCAACGTAATAAAAAGGGCCCACATGTGCGAGTAGGCTATGTGTTTCAACCCTTTCTTAAAGGATTTATCCGGAGTTGGAACAAGTTTGCCTGATTTTTGCATGTTTGGGATGAAATACAGTCACTCTAGAGCAAAATCAAGGCAAAAGGATGCGTTTTGAGAAAGTTTGATAATATCACGTCAGCCTCGTTAGCCATATCAGCTATGCAATATGAAAGATGCGGGCATCGTTTTTCGGCGGTTACACACATTTCAAAAACACAACATTTTAAAGTCTTGCACAGCTCAAAACAACGTCACAGTGCGTCGCACCATCAGCTATGATTATTTCCATAGCGAGTAACCACAGCTGATGGTGCGACGCACTCGGCAATCTACTTGGTGGACTTTAGTGTCAAATAGTTGTCTTGACCGTAATTTAGATATTCTCAAGGTAGTAGCTTCACAAAACACATTCTGCAGACCTTTCAAGAATACATGAAGGACTTTGGACACTTTGGTTTATGTGTGGATACCCTCAACATATTACGAGGTAAGTGTGACGTTGTTTTGAGCTGTGCAAGACTTTAAAATGTTGTGTTTTTGAAATGTGTGTAACCGCCGAAAAACGATGCCCGCATCTTTCATATTGCATAGCTGATATGGCTAACGAGGCTAACGTGATATTATCAAACTTTCTCAAAACGCATCCTTTTGCCTTGATTTTGCTTTAGAGTGACTGTATTTCATCCCAAACATGCAAAAATCAGGCAAACTTGTTCCAACTCCGGATAAATCCTGTAAGATCCGGTATCCGGTTCAGGATCCGGCAGGATCTTAAGCAGTGGATCCGGTATCCGGCAGGATCCTAAAAATCAGGATCCGGTGCATCTCTACTAAAAAGGCCAACTACAGCAGAAATCCAAGAGAAGAACAGGCAGAATACTGAAAGTAATGTCACAGTACAGTAAACCCTGTCTTTCATCTTTCTTATGTCACCATGCTGTGCAACGTCCTGTATCTTGGGAAAAAATACTAAAAATAAAAGCCTTCAAAATAGATACCCGTGTTCCTGAGAGAATGAAGACACAGCAGGGCCCCTGCTTTTTTGTGAGGGAGTGCGTGCATCAAACCCCCATTCAAACTTCTAAAGGGAGTGCGTGCATCAAACCCCCATTCAAACTTCTAAAGGGAGTGCGTGCATCAAACCCCCATTCAAAATTCTTAAACTGCTGCAGTCAGCAAAGTGTTCCCTCACTCTATTCCCCCTTGTGTACACCCCACCCCTCGCTTTCTATGCCCTGCACATCCGCTACAAACTGAACAAATGTCGGGGCAGCCGTGGTCATGACTAAGGAGATGGGCTTTAGATCAGAAGGTTGCAGGTTCGAATCCCACCTTGTCACTCACCCACCTCACTCCATGGCTTAAGTGCCCTTGAGCAAGGCATCTTGCCCTTGAGCAAGGCATCAGCTCGACACTGCTCCAGGGCATACCTGTCAAGTTTGAGCTCCCAAAATCGGGGAAAATTCCCATATTCTAAGCCAAAATCCGGGAAATTTTATAAAGGCCAAATTTTGATAGTCAACGGAATGACAGAGACAGATCGGACGGTGCGTTCTGGGCCTACTCTGCTTTTCACAACAGAGTGCGTGAAAAGACAGATCCTGTCTAAAATCCCTCAGCACACGTTTTACAGCATGGAGAAACAATGCAATGAAAACAAAACAATGAAATGAGCGCAATGAGTTTCTTCTTGTTGTTTTGTCGCACAAGTTGTCTGTTCGTGCAAAATTTCGTGCTGGAAGGCTACAGGTTGTGATTAGGTGAATCGCATGATTCGCTGTTCCGAGGCTGTTTTATGCGTTGCATGAACTGACGGTTTCTGAGGAAAAGAGTGGGCGCACAAGCGCTACGGAGCTCGAGGTTGACAGCTCGTATTTTCAAGGAACTTCAATTCTTGGTGGTATCTGGCATAGACTACCGTCTTCTGGCAGGTAGCTTGATAAGAAAGACCCTCTCTCTCTTCAAGAGGGCGTGTGGCTCGTCGGACAGGGCCGTGGGTAGCCTATAAATAGCCTACTGGACCGACAGTGTTTTTTGATCATGTGAAAAATCCGGGATATTTCCGGGAAAAAATTTAAATCGGGAAGAAATCGGGAAATGAGTCAAAATTAGGGAGTTTCCCGGGAAATTAGGGATGGTTGACAGGTATGCTCCAGGGACTGTAACCAATACCCTGTAAAATAACAAGAAGTCGCTTTGGATAGAAGCGTCAGCTAAGTGAAATGTAATTCAATTTACGCTATTGCGAATATTACAATTTTAAATGGGATATTGGTAGTATTTTGTTTATGCATGAGTCATTTTAGATAGTGGTATTCATGGAATATTCCAGTATATAGGGCAGTCATGGGTAAGCGGTTAAGGTGTCAGACTTGTAGCCCAAAGGTTGCCGGTTCGACTCCCGATCCGCCAGGTTGGTGGGGGGAATAATCAACCAGTACTCTCCCCCATCCTCCTCCATGACTGAGGTACCCTGAGCATGGTACCGTCCTGCCGCACTGCTCCCTAGGGGCGCCATTGAGGGCTGCCCCCTTGCACGGGTGAGGCATAAATACAATTTTGTTGTGCACAGTGTGCAGTGTTCACTTCTGTGCTGTGGAGTGCTGTGTCACAATGGGAGTTGGAGCTTCCCAATGGGCTTTCACTACAGGTCAACGCTCTTCCACACATATGAACAGAATATTCCAGAACTTATTACCTCGTCCAAGGAAGTTGTGTTTTCGATCGCGTCGGTTTGTTTCTTTGTCTGTTTGTCTGTCACCAGGATAACTCAAAAAGTTATGAACGGATTTTGATTAAATTGTAGAGTTGTTGGAAATGACAAAAGGAACAAGTGATTAAATTTTGGAGGTGATCCGGATCACGATCCAGACCCAGGAATTTTTTTAAAGATTCTTCATCATTGCAGGATAGCGCGACTTTTGACAATGCAGTTTCTAATTCCACAAAAACAAGGCAGAAACATTTGAAAAAAAAAATTAGGGTGTAACATAGTGAAATGTTCTATCAAACAGCTTTCTTGGCGGAGGTTTGCACTCTCTGAGTGCATTTCTAGTTTTAAATTAAATACTGGCAATGTTCCGTTTAGAGAATGCGCCCTGCATGTACAAGTACCTGCAGTCATTGACCCAAACCTAACCAACTGACTATACTGTAAGTACGTGCGAGTTTGCCTGTATCGATCCTCCTTTTTAGCCACGTTCTCACAAACATCGGCCCCACGGGAGCAGAGATGTCAATACAGACGCCGAGCGTGGTGAAAGCTGCTCACACTGTCTCTTTGGCGGCTCTTCTGAAGAAGGGGAAGAGGCCTCATTTCCACCACCACCCCATCACCCCACCCCACCACCCTTGGCCCCTGATCACAGTAAATGAGGGTCAGGGCCCCCCTGAGCAGGTTTGGTTCCCATGGGTCCACCACCACCACCAACAACCAACAACCAGCCAACCAGCCAACCATGCGACAGGAGCAAAGTAGGTGGCCACATAATATGTGGGTGGGGGTGCGGGAGGGCAGCAGCAGCGGCGGAACTCGGGAAAGATCACAGGAGGTGTCTGTTGCTGACTCGGCACCCCCATGTCCTCTCCCCCTCCACCCCTCACTCATCAACATCCACCCCCAAACCCTCTCCCATGTCCTCTTCCCCTGCAACCCCAACCAACAGCCCCCCACCTCTCCCTTCTTCCTATTTCTCCCCTGCCAAACCAAACCCCACCAACAACTACACCACCCAACCCCAACCTCATCCCCACCCCCCCACCCCCACCAAAAAACCAACCCACCCCCACTTTCCGTGTCTCCTTCTTCCCACCCCAACCAAACACAACAACCACCCACCCCCCACCGCAACAACACACACCCATACACACCTTCCTATGCGCCCCTCCCGCACCCCACCAACAACTACCCCCACCCAACCACCACCACACCTTCCAATGCCATCATCAACCGCCCCCACCCCCTTCCTCCTCCCATTTTCCCCTGCCAGGAGCACCCCCCCCCCCCCGCCCCCCCTCACTGTCCCCCTTCCTCTCCTGGCCCGGCCTGCCTGGCCCTGTACAGGGCAACCTAACACCGGCCAGGCCGCCTAGACCTATCCCAGGAATGTAAGGCATTCTGTGATACATTCGCTCACCGCTTCGCACGTTCTCACCCCCACGGGGCGCAAAACCGTGCCACCGGCTTTGAGCGCAGCGGGGTCGAGAGACTGTGTATCGGTGTGTGTGTGTATGTTGGGATGTGTGTGTGTCGGTCTATGTCGATGTGTGTGTGTGTGTGTTTGTGTGTGTGTTTATGTATGTGTGTGTGTTTGTGTATGTGTTTGTGGGTATGTGTGCCCATGTGTGTATGTTGGTTTGTGACCACCTCGCTTCCTCCTATCCACTCCTGAGTGATTTAAAGTGCCCAGGCGAGGCAGACGGAAGTTGCGGAGGCACGGAGGGGACGAGGTATGGGTGTATGTGGAGGGGACGAGGTATGGGTGTGTGTGGAGGGGACGAGGTATGGGTGTGTGTGTGTGTGGGGGGGGGGGGGTGTCTATCAAGGTAATTTGCCTGACGAAAGGGACTCTTAGGGCTGTGGAAGTGGCACACCACACCACACACACCACACCCCAGTCAGAGGGGTGTGAGTCATCCAAGATACTGATTTTGTCCTCGTGCCAGTTGAGTGATGCAGCAGCAGCAGTAGCAGCAGCAGAAACGCCAGCAGACAACAGTAGGAACAACAGACTTTAATACACACACACACACACACACACACACACACACACACACACACACACACACACACACACACACACACACACACACACACACACACACACACACACACACACACACAGCTTATATGAACGTACACAGTTACTGATGCTGCACACACAAACACACGCACGCACGCACACACACACACACACACACACACACACACACACACACACACACACACACACACACACACACACACATACTGTTTATATGCATGCACGCAGTTAAGGATGCTGCACACATACACACATCCATACACACACACACACACACACACACACACACACACACACACACACACACACACACACACACACATACACACATACACACACACACACACACACACACACACACACACACACACACACACACACACTTAAGTGTGTCACTAGCCCAGTTCTGGCCCCAGAGTGAGTGTGGTCTGTACTGCAGTGCTGTATCTCGCATCACTGGAGTCATTAGTTCACTATGATCATACACACTCATACACTGGCCTTTGCACACACACACACACACACACACACACGCACGCACACACACGCACGCACGCACGCACGCACACACACACACACACACACACACACACACACACACACACACACACACACACACACACACACACACACACACACACACACTTACAAAGACATACCCCCACCACATTACACTAAAACCCCCATTACACTGGCTCGTTTCTGGCCCGGAGTACGTGTGGTGTGGTGTGTTGTGGTGCAACATCTCACATCACTAGAATCACTGAGTGCATGTACGGCGTGCATATTATTCACTCACACCCATGCACTCACTTATCATCATCCATGAAAAATTCATTTCAAAGACTCAATGCAATGCCAGGGCAGTATTTACACTGCTGAGGCGTGGGTCAGCAACCAGCCTAATGACCCCATGAGAGCGTTCAGAGTCTTGTCAGGATGGACTCAGTGGAGCATTGCTCAGTTTGACAGCCTGGCTGGGACTGTAGGGTTGGCTAAGTAAGAAAGCCCAACAGGGGCTCTCCAACTCCCATGGTCATTGTGACACAACACTCCACAGCGCACGCACAATTGCATTTATGCCTCCAATTGCATTTATGCCCCCAACGGAGCCGTGCGCCGGGACGGTACCATGTTCAGGGTACCTCAGTCATGGAGGTCCTGGCAGGTCGGGTGTCGAACTGGCAACCTTTGAGCTACAAGTCTGACGCCCTAACCGCTTACCCATGACTGCCCCTCCAAGAAGGACGAGTATACAGTTTTGTTAAATATATTTTTAACAGTAAGAGCCACCGATTTTGTAACCTACCATGCTCTCTTGACTGCACCATGATTGCTTCTCGATGGGAACGTCCAGCTCGAAACACCTTGCAAGCAGAGGCGACTCTTGGATTAGCGTAGTGTTTCTCAACGGGGGCAACACAGTCCCCCAGGGGGCGTTGAGGAGCCTTAGGGTGGGCATTGAGAAGGATGCAGCTAAGATGGGGTGGGCTTAGTTCCCATTGGGGGACATTGGTCTACTTAATTTGTCAACACTAAGGGGGCGTTGGCAGGATTATGAAGAGGTCAAGGGGGAGTGGGAGGTTTATAATGGGGTCAAGGGGCTTTTGTTCAAAAAAGGTTGAGAGAACCATTGGTTTAGCGAAACGTCAAAGGAGAGAATGTTTGAACGAAATTTGCCACTACTGTAGCAAAGTGTGAATTGTTATTCACCATACAGGGGCTTGGGGGTCCCAAGCAGCTGCCTGCCTAGCCTGGTGACAAGATGCGCCTCTGCTTGAAAGTGTCATGGAAGTTGTATGGTATGGGCATGGATCGAACGGGAAAACATACAGTAAGTCACTGTGCAATATATCAAATTTATATTGTGATATCAATATTGCTGTTAAACAATATCAAATTTCATAATATCGAGAAACAATATTTTTGTCATTTGTCTATACTGCCAAAAGGTAGGCTTAGGTTACACTAAGCATAATACATTCCCCTGCACTTGAGCCATTGCAAGCAGCACAGAACAGACTTGCTACCCAACACTCATGCAGAACACCACTGTGTGTTTCTCTTAGGCTCTCCACTCACTCTGCTGAAGAGAGGGAAGATTGTGAATTGTTTAGCACAACTTTTTGTCTTTGAAATAAATAATTGTGATACCAATATTGACTGAAATAATCACAATATTGATTTTTGTAATAATCGAGCAGCCCTAGTAAGTGGCTCATGCTGTGTTGCTGATATGGCTTGGAATTTTATCCATTGTAATATCAGACATACAGTATCTCAGGTCATTCCCATTTTTCTAGATGTGACCAAAATTCTTGTTCTCCGGATAAGCTATTTTGTTTCACAGTTTTTTTTATCAGTGGGCAGTGAGACTGGTTGCGTTTTAGTTCAGCAGCAAGTACAGTACAGTAATCATTTTTTTTTTTTTTTAGTCTAGAGGAGCGTCAGGTCTTTTTTTGCCAGTGTTGCCCTCTGGTGTTCAAAGTGGGGACAAGCGCTCTCCTCCTCCAGCCGGGCAAATAAGTGATTCACTGCATTGCAGCATTGGGACAACACAGTGCGCAGTTTGGCACAGCCTCAGCATGATCATGCATATAGTCCAAAAATAACCCCCCCCCTTCCATCTTAAACAGATTATGATCAATTCGGGCTTAAACTCAAAAGCTGCCGATTCCTCACATCTGTGAGTCAGGTCCCCATGGAGATGAGGCAGGGTTTTTTTTGTTTTGTTTT
The DNA here is from genome assembly GCF_034702125.1 of Engraulis encrasicolus. Classification (NCBI taxonomy): domain Eukaryota; kingdom Metazoa; phylum Chordata; class Actinopteri; order Clupeiformes; family Engraulidae; genus Engraulis; species Engraulis encrasicolus. Next base: position 11,933,766 of record NC_085871.1, read on the forward strand.
AAAACTCTTGTGCCATGTGTTTCTGGGATGGAGGTGTGGGGCAGCAGAACACACCCCAAAATCTGGTTAACTGGGAACCTCTGCATTGCAGGCAGTGCCGGTGGGTGAATCACTGACTAACTCGGCAGTGTTCGTGCCTGAGAAAGACACGCCGAGTTCCTTTGCCCTGAATAGTGCACGCAACACCCCTGGCACGGATTTCACGACCACAGCTGGCACCACCTGATGGCCCCGTTAAAAGCATTAAAAGGAAACAGTGTGATAGACAACTTAAACATATTAATTATGCCCATGAAAATATCAATGTGGACACATTTGCCCCTCTGAGGTTCCCCAACGGAATCAGAGAGAAAATAAATAAATGAGACAATGAGGAACATAAGAATAGGGATGATTTTGACCTAAATTTAATCTAGAAAAAAAAACAGTTTGGTGGTGCGGGGTAGTCTGTTTGAAACATAGGAGGTTCATTAGTAGGGCCAGTGACGTGTAGGTGTTAGGCAAGTGCGTACACTGTGACCCTCCCCTACTTGTCTGGGTGTCGCGGGGGTGAAGAGCAGCGTGTCAGGGTGAAGGAGCTGTTTAAGGACCGGGGCAGGGGAAGTAGCACTAGCAGAGGCAGGGGCGGAAGCAGAGGGGAGTGGGGTAGAGTGGAGGCGGCAGCAGAGAAGAGAAGAGAAGAGAAGAGAAGAGAAGAGAAGAGAAGAGAAGAGAAGAGAAGAGAAGAGAAGAGAAGAGAAGAGGAGAGGAGAGAAGAGAAGAGAAGAGAAGAGAAGAGAAGAGAAGAGGAGAGAAGAGAAGAGAAGAGAAGAGAAGAGAAGAGAAGAGAGGAGTGGAGTGGAGTGGGGCAGGGTAGAGGTGGCAGCAGAGGAAAGGATAGGAGGGAAGAGGAGAGGAGGGAGGAGAAGAGAAGAGCGGAGAGGAGAAGAGAGGACAGGAGTGGAGGAGAGGATGGAGGGAAGAGGAGAGGAAAAGTAAGGAGAGAAGATAGGGAAGAGGAGAGGAAAAGAAAGGAGAGGACAGGAGAGGAGAGGAAAAGAAAGGAGAGGAGAGGAGAGGAGAGGAGAGGAGAGAGGAGAGGAGTCAGTGGTGCCATTGGTGCAGTGGGCGCAGCGTGGTGCAGGGTGGAGTGGGGAAGGGCAGAGGTGGCAGCAGAGCAACTGTAGCGGTGTAGCGGGGTAGGGCACTGGCACTGGCACTGGCAGTAGCAGTAGCAGTAGCAGTAGCAGCAGCAGCCTGCTCCTTCTGGTTGAGGTGCCCCTGGAGACCCTGTTGAATATGTGGAGCACATACTCATTCACACCAGCGAACACGCACTCACACACACACACACACACACACACACACACACACACACACACACACACACACACACACACACACACACACACACACACACACACACACACACACACACACACACACACACACACACACACACACACACAATAGCATGCATGCACACAGCATGCAA